>NW_027213883.1:10000-20000 GCF_042767895.1 Penaeus vannamei | reverse complement strand
TCCAATAGTAATAAAAGAAACAATTATGATAATGATATTGATAATGATTGATGACTGTGATAAGGGTACTGATAATCCTAATAATAATAACAATGATAATAATAATAATAATGATAAATGACATAACTAAAAGCAATAACGACACTAATATTCATGCTGATAAAGGCAAATACAAAGAATAGAAACAATCATAGGAATAAGCATTGTTGATAATAATTATAGCAAATATACCAATCGTACTAATGGCCATTATAGAGAAAGGTAAATAAACATACCAAAACTTTTCCCTTTTCCAGCGAAGTAAACTCGGACCACAAAGATTCCTCGAACTCGAATGACCTTCGTAAAAAAAAAGAAAGAAAGAAAAAAAAGGATACATGCAGACAAAGGGAATGATAATACATAAACAAACAGAGAGTAGAAGGGAGGATCGCCCCTTCTGCATGGGTCGCGAGCTGCTGGGAATCGCTCTTTCAAGTTCCGTCTTTCTTTCGTCTCTCTCTCTCTCTCTCTCTCTCGCTCTGACTCTCTCTCTCTCTCTCTGTCTGCCTGACTCTCTCTCTCTGTCTCTCTCTGTCTCTTTCGTTCGACTCGCTCTTCTCTCTCTCTCTCTCTCTCTCTCGCTCTGACTCTCTCTCTCTCTCTCTCTCTCTCTCTCTCTCTCTCTCTCTCTCTCGCCTGAATCTCTCTCCTCTTCCTGTCTCTGTCTCTGTTCTCGACCTTGTTTCTCTCTCTCTCTCTCTCTCTCTCTGACTCTTCTCGCTCTGACCTTCTCTCTGTCTTCTCTGTCTCTGCTCGACCTTCTCTCTCTCTCTCTCTCTCTCTCTCTCTCTCTCTCTCTCTCTCTCTCTCTCTCTCTCTCTCTTTCTCTCTCTCTCTCTCGCCTGACCTCTCTCTCTCTCGCTCTGACTACCCCTTCTCTCTGTCTCTCTCTGTCTCTATCTTCCACTTTTCCCTCTCTCTCTCCCTCTCCCTCTCTCTCTCTCTCTCTCTCTCTCTCTCTCTCTCTCTCTCTCTCTCTTTCTCCCTCTCTCTCTTTTTCTCTTCCTCTCTCTCTCTCTCTCCTTCTGTTCCTCTCCTCTCGCCGCCTGCATGTACGCTCGCTTGCGTGTCCAATCACCACCATCTTTCTCTTTTTCTTTATGTTTCTCTTCTTCGTTTCTATCACTCTTCTCTCTCTCTCTCTCTCTCTCTCTCTCTTCTCTCTTCCTCTCTCTCTCTCTCTACCTCTCTCGCTCTCTCTGTCTTTCTTTCTTCCTCTCTCTTTTTTTTCTCTTACTCTCTCTCTCTCTCTCTCCCTCTCTTTCTCTCTCTCTCTCTCCTCTCTCTCTCCTCTCTCTCTCTCTCTCTCTCTCTCTCTCTCTCTCTCTCTCTCTCTTCTTTCTCTTCTCTCTTCTTCTCTCTTCTTCTCTCTCTCTTCTTAGTCTTCTCTTTCTTCTTCTTCTTTTTCTTCTCTTCTCTCTCTCCCTCTTTCTCCCTCTCCCTCTCCCTCGCTCGCCTGTTCGCTCGCTTGCGTGTCGAATCACTCTATCTTTCATTACTTCTTTCTCTTTGTTTCTCTTTCTTCGTTTCTATCTCTCTACCTCTTTCTCTTTCTCTCTCTCTCTCTCTCTATTTATCTATCTATGTGTCTATGTATTTATCTATACATCTATCTTACCACTTCTTTCCCCTCCTCTCTCCCTCCCTTTCTCTCCCCCTTTCCCTTTCCCTCCCGCCTCTACCTCTCCTCTCCTCTCCTCCTGCCTCTGTCTCACCCTCCTTCCCTTTCTCTCCTTCTCCCTTTGTGTCTCACCCTCTCCCTCTCTCCCTCTCCCTTTGTGTCTCACCCTCTCCCTCTCTCCCTCTCCCTTTGTGTCTCACCCTCTCTCTCTCTCCTCTCCCTTTGTCTCCCCTCACCCTCTCCTCTTCCCTCTCCCTTTGTCTCTCACCCCTCCTCCTTCTTCCCTCTCCTCCTTCCTCCTGCTCCCTTTCCCTTCCTTGTGTCTCACCCTCTCTCTCTCCTCTCAGTTCAATTCTTCCCTCTTCCTCTTCCCTCAATTTCACCCCCTGATAAATCACCACGCCATTCACCCACATAACTCTTCAATTCGCGATGAACATTCCGATCCGAAATTTCTCTCGTGCAAGTCCTCCCGAAATGAAAAATGCAGAGGACCAGCAAATATGTCTCTTTTGTGGCGTATCTTGTGTGTGAGAAAGGGGAAAGAGGGGGAGAGAAGAGGGAGAAAGGGAGAGGGGGATAGAGAGGGGGAGGAAGGGAGAGGGGGTATAGGTAGTAACAGGAGTGAGGGAGAGGGAAGAGGGGGAGGAAGGGAGAGGGGTGATAGTAGAGGGGTGGAAGGGAGAGGGGAAAGAAGGGGAGGAAGGGAGAGGAGGGGAAAAAGAGGGGAAGAAGGGAAGGGGAGAAATGAATTGAAAGGGGAACAGGACGGTGATGAGGGGGATAATGATGATGGGTTGTCGCTGGTGATGACTGGTGATGACTGGTGGTGACTGTAGAGTAAAGGGGAAAGGACTTTATGCTGTGCTGATGATGAAAAGTCGAATGTGACAATAATTATCGCCTGTCGTCCTTCATACAAGAAAGAAGTATTGACAATTATTATTCCTCGATAGTAAAAGATTTGTACAATGTCGTTTATAAACATTCGGCAATAATGACAATAATAATGATGATGGTGATGATGATGAAGATAATGGTGTTTGCAATATCAATAGTGATAATGACCATGTTATCAAAAATAATAATAGCAAGTGATAATGATAATGAGGATAATAATCATGATAACTACAAAAATGATAACAATGTGATAATAACGATAGTGGCAAATACGATAATGATAATAGTGATAATGATTAATCATACTGATCGTGATAATAATAAAATTAATAATGATATTATCAATAATGATAATAATAATAATAATAATTGTTATTATTATTATTATTATAATTATTATTATTACCATTATTATTATTACCACTACTATAATAATAATAATAATGATAATAATAATAATAATAATAATAATAATAATAATAATAATAATAATAATAATAATAATAATAATAATAATAATAATAATAATAATAATGATAATGATAACAATAATAATAACAATAATAATAATGATAATAATAATGGTAATGATAACAATAACAATAGTGATAATAAAAATGATAATGGTAATAACGATAATAAGAATGATAACAATAATCGTTATAACTAAAATAGTAGTAATAACAATAATAATAATAGAAATAATTATAATAATGAGGATAATAATAATGGTGACAATAATGATAATAATAATATAGATACTAATGACAGTGGTAAAAATAGTAATAATGAATATCATGATGATAGTAATAACAAAAATGATAATAACAGTAATGATGATGATAACAATGCCAATAATAATGATAAGAAACAATGATACCATCGTCTTCACTTTCATAATTGCTGTAATCTCATTTCTTGGCGTTTTTATTTGCCTTCTTTCTCCCACTCTTTCTTTCCTATCTTTGCTTCTCTCCACCGCTCCCTCTCTCTCCATATAATTCGTTTTCTTTTTTATTCCATCTTTTTTCTGACCTTCTCTGTACATCTTCTTTCTCTTTGCTTCTCTTTCTTCGTTTCTATCTCTCTATACCTCTCTACATCTATCCTCTCTCTATATATCTATCTATTTATCTGTCTGTCTGTCTGTCTGTCTATCTATCTATCTATCTATCTATCTATCTATCTATCTATCTATCTATCTATCTATCTATCTCTCTCTCTCTCTCTATCTCTCTATCTATGTGTCTATCTATTTATCTATTCATCTATCTCTACCACTCCTTTTCCCTCTCCGTGTCACTCTCCCTTTCGTTGTTGATATTTCCTATCTGTACATACACATAAGAAGGATTAAATAAATATAAGCGAAGTACATTGTCACACCGCTTAATCCATCAGTCGATAAACCAGTCAAATAATGATGGTAATAATGATAATGAAAATGATATGAAGTGGAAGAAAGCGTTAAAGAAGAGAAAGAAGAATAAAAAGAGGAGAATGAAAAGATGAAGATGAAGAAAAAAGAAAACAGCAAAAAATATAAAAAGAAGAAGAAAGACAAGAGAAAGTAAGAAAAAGAAAACAGAAGAATTAAAAAAAGAAGAAAGACAAAAGAAAAAAGAAAAAGAAAACAGAAGAAATAAAAAAGAAGAATGACAAGAGAAAGAAAGAAAAAGAATAAAAGGATAATCATCATAATCACAATAACGCTCGTGCAGAAACAAGCCCTCCAACTCGCTTGAGTGAAAGACAATGATAGCGTTGACAATTGACAGCCAGCAGCCCTGACAATAATGAAC
Source organism: Penaeus vannamei (assembly GCF_042767895.1). Taxonomy (NCBI): domain Eukaryota; kingdom Metazoa; phylum Arthropoda; class Malacostraca; order Decapoda; family Penaeidae; genus Penaeus; species Penaeus vannamei. The sequence goes on along the minus strand of NW_027213883.1, from coordinate 15,635 downwards.
GCGAATCACCATCACCCGCAGAAGGAGCGAATCACCATCACCCGCAGAAGGAGCGAGTCACCATCACCCACAGAAGAAGCGAGTCACCATCACCCGCAGAAGGAGCGAGTCACCATCACCTACAGAAGGAATGAGACACCATCACCCGCAGAAGGAGGAATCACCATCACCCGCAGAAGGAGCGAGTCACCATCACCCGCAGAAGGAGCGAGTCACCATCACCCGCAGAAGGAGCGAGTCACCATCACCCGCAGAAGGAGCGAGTCACCATCACCCGCAGAAGGAGCGAGTCACCATCACCCGCAGAAGGAGCGAGTCACCATCACCCGCAGAAGGAGCGAGTCACCATCACCCGCAGAAGGAGCGAGGCACCATCACCCGCAGAAGGAGGAATTACCATCACCCGCAGAAGGGGAGTCACCTCACCGCGGTACGAATGTCATCACCCCGTGATAGCGAGGAGTGAGTCACCATCACCTGCAGAAGGAGCGAGTCACCATCACCCGCAGAAGGAGTGAGTCACCATCACCCGCAGAAGGAGCGAATAACCATCACCCGCAGAAGGAGCGAGTCACCATCACCCGCAGAAGGAGCGAGTCACCATCACCCGCAGAAGGAGCGAGTCACTATCACCCGCAGAAGGAGCGAGTCACCATCACCTGCAGAAGAAGCGAATCATCATCACCCGCAGAAGGAGTGAGTCACCATCACCTGCAGAAGGAGCGAGTTACCATCACCCGCAGAAGGAGCGAATCACCATCATCCGCAGGAGCGAGTCACCATCACCAGCAGAAGAAGCGAGTCACCATCACCCACAGAAGGAGCGAGTCACCATCACCCGCAGAAGGAGTGAGGCACCATCACCCGCAGAAGGAGCGAGTCACCATCACCTGCAGAAGGAGCGAGTCACCATCACTCGCAGAAGGAGCGAGGCACCATCACCCGCAGAAGGAGGAATCACCATCACCCGCAGAAGGAGCGAGGCACCATCACCCGCAGAAGGAGGAATCACCATCACCCGCAGAAGGAGCGAGGCACCATCACCCGCAGAAGGAGGAATCACCATCACCCATATAGAAGGAGTTGTGAGGCACCATCACCCGCAGAAGGAGGAATCACCATCACCCGCAGAAGGAGCGAGGCACCATCACCCGCAGAAGGAGGAATCACCATCACCCGCAGAAGGAGCGAGGCACCATCACCCGCAGAAGGAGGAATCACCATCACCCGCAGAAGGAGCGAGTCACCATCACCTGCAGAAGGAGCGAGTCACCATCACCCACAGAAGGAGCGAGTCACCATCACCCGCAGAAGGAGCAAATCACTATCACCCGCAGAAGGAGCGAATCACCATCACCCGCAGAAGGAGCGAATCACTATCACCCGCAGAAGGAGCGAATCACCATCACTCGCAGAAGGAGAGAATCACCATCACCCGCATTATTTAATCACATCACCCGCAGAAGGAGCCAACACTGAATACCTGCAGAAGGAGAGAATCACCATCACCCGCAGAAGGAGCGAGTCACAATCACCCGCAGAAGGAGCGAGTCACCATCACCCGCAGAAGGAGCGAGTCACCATCACCCGCAGAAGGAGCGAGTCACCATCACCCGCAGAAGGAGTGAGTCACCATCACCCGCAGAAGAAGCGAATCACCATCACCCGCAGAAGGAGCGAGTCACCATCACCCGCAGAAGGAGTGAGTCACCATCACCCGCAGAAGAAGCGAATCACCATCACCCGCAGAAGGAGCGAATCACAATCACCCGCAGAAGGAGGGAATCACCATCACCCGCAGAAGGAGCGAATCACAATCACCCGCAGAAGGAGGGAATCACCATCACCCGCAGAAGGAGCGAGTCACCATCACCCGCAGAAGGAGGGAATCACCATCACCCGCAGAAGGAGCGAATCACAATCACCCGCAGAAGGAGCGAATCACAATCACCCGCAGAAGGAGGGAATCACCATCACCCGCAGAAGGAGCGAATCACAATCACCCGCAGAAGGAGGGAATCACCATCACCCGCAGAAGGAGCGAGGCACCATCACCCGCAGAAGGAGCGAATCACCATCACCCGCAGAAGGAGTTTGAAATACCATCACCCGTGAGAAGGAGCGAATCACAATCACCCGCAGAAGGAGCGCTAATCACAATCACCGAGAAGGAGCCGAATCACAATCACCCGCAGAAGGAGGGAATCACCATCACCTCAGGAAGGGAGTTAACCACACAATCACCCGCAGGAAGGAGTGGAATCACCATCACCCGCAGAAGGAGCGAGGCACCCTGATCAACTCGAGAAGGAGCGAATCACAATCACCCGCAGAAGGAGGGAATCACCATCACCCGCAGAAGGGAGCCGACCACCATCACCCGTGAGAAGGAGCTGAATCACACCACCATGCAGAAGGAGGGAATCACCATCACCCGCAGAAGGAGCGAATCACCATCACCCGCAGAAGGAGCGAATCACAATCACCCGCAGAAGGAGGGAATCACCATCACCCGCAGAAGGAGCGAATCACAATCACCCGCAGAAGGAGGGAATCACCATCACCCGCAGAAGGAGCGAGGCACCATCACCCGCAGAAGGAGCGAATCACCATCACCCGCAGAAGGAACGAATCACCATCACCCGCAGAAGGAGCGAGGCACCATCACCTGCAGAAGGAGCGAGTCACCATCACCCGCAGAAGGAACGAGACACCATCACGTCGACAGTGTAGCGTATAGTGACTCATTCCAGCCAGTCCTCCTCGTCGGAGTCCGCTGTCAGATTCTGCATTAGTCTGATTGTGTCGTTGAGATAGTGAGATTTGGTTAGCGGTCTCGCATTGTTAAACATTTCAGCCAACTTATCCATTGAAACCACGAGAAATATAGGCGTTTTTTCCCCTCTCGACAGACGCATTGCAGGCCGGCGGTGCAAGGCTTGCAAGGAAACATAATTGTTTATGTGTGGGTCCTTGTTTATGTCTCGGTCGTCTCCTTTGTTTGTATAGTTTCGTTTATTTGGATGTTTTTTTTTATTTTTTTTTTACTTGACTTTTGTTTCATTTACCAAGCTTTTGACTTATCTACTGGACTTTTTTTATCTATTTGAGGATTGCTTCATCTAAATGACTATTGTTTTATCTGCGTGACTTTTATTTCCGTTATTTGATTATTATATCATCTGCTTGATTATTCTCTCCTCTATTTGATTCTTCTTTCAAATATTTGATTATTTTTCCATCCATTTGATTCTTCTTTCATATATTTGACTATTTTCTTCACTTGTTGACTATTCTTTAATCTATTTGACTATTTTTTTTCACCCATCTGATTCTTCTTTCATATATTTGACCATCTACTGCTTTCACCTGTCCTTACGCTTCGAAGCTCACCCATACCCTCGCATGCTCATTGATTCACTCGAGACCGAAACAAGTAGTGCTAACACTATCCATTAATCAGTGAATAAAACGGAAAATGGCAGTCATAGTAATCCCGTCGACAATTAACTATTTAAAACTCTCCATTCAGAATTTCAATTTTCGGCAACTAACTCGCCAAAGCCAAGAACTCTACTTATTAAACGTGTGTTGAAGAGCAATTTTGCAAATTAACAACAGTCACAAATTGCTTCTGGTGATTCTGAAACTTGCATGAAAACTGCACGTGTGGGGAGGATGGGGGAGGGGAAGGGGAGAGGAGAGGGATGGGAAAGGGAGATGAGAAGGAAGGGGAGAGGAGAGGAGAGGGAAGGGGAGAGGAGAGGGAAGGGTGAAAGGAGATGGAAGAGGAGGAAGAGGGGAGAGGAGAAAGGGGAGGGATTAAAAACGCGAACGATCCAGAGGCAAGGGAAATGGAGGGGAATGAGAAGAGGGTAAGGAGGAAAGGGAGAAGGGAGGATGAGAAGGAGCTAAAGACAGAAAAAATAAGGAGGACCCTACATACATTAATGTAAAGGGAATGGCTGAATAGCTATGGCAAACAACCCATGAAGAAAGACGTGTGTAGAAGGAAGGAAAAATAGAGGAGACTGAAAAGAAATTTTGAATAAGATATGGATACTGATGGCGAATGTAATAATGATAATAATGAGAAGGATAATAGCAACCTTATTAATGGTGATGATTATAACAGAAATGATGATAACGGAGATAACAGCAGGCGATAACAACAATAAACAATAGCGATGATAATGATAATGTACAACATATATATGTGTTTGTGTGTGTATGTGTGTGTGTGTGTGTGTGTATGTGTGCGTGTGTGTGTGTGTGTATATATATATATATATATATATATATATATATATATATATATATATATATATATATATATATGTGTGTGTGTGTGTGTGTGTGTGTGTGTGTGTGTGTATGTGTGTGTGTGTGTGTGTGTGTGTGTGTGTGTGTGTGTATGTATATATATATATATATATATATATATATATATATATATATATATATATATATATATAAGTATGTATATAAACTGTTTGCATATTGCATATGGGTATGTGGGAGAGGGTGTGTGTGCGGAAGTGAGAGAGCCGAGAGAAAGTGTTACTTCCGAAGCCTTGGTAATCAGATTGACATAATCAGAGACAAACGAACAGACAGGGAAGCATATCGTGGCGGACACCTGGCAGGGAGCGCGAGTGGCCCCTGATCTGCCTCGTGTCTCTCGGTGTATCATAAAGAAAATAGATGGACCCTCCGCAGCTGAGGTCAGGAGGTGATCAATCCCCCATGGAGATGAGAGGATGGAGGAAGGGACGGGAGGGGGGTAGGGGCAGAGGGGGGGGGGTAGGAAGGAAGGAGGTGGGGTGGGGTGGGGAGGAGAATGGCTTTATGTTCCCGACTGTTATCTTCTGCGTGATTTCCACCCTTAAGAAAACTGATGAGGCCAGTGTATTACGGGTCATTTTACCTCGCAGTTTGCCCATAACTCGGCCCTTAAGGCTGAATTTTATGTAAGGGCGGAGTGAGAGGGAGAGCGAAGAGAGTCGTGAGTCTCCACTTCAACGCCTCGAACCCCCTGTGGCACCCTCTCGGTAAGCCTTATGCCATTGCTGCACTAGGGCGCTTGTCCCTTGCCCCTCCCCCTCGGTCGGCATTGGAGATACGCCCCTCTGGACCCGACTCAAGGTTAATGGACAATCAGCATAAATTGAAGACTGTCATGCGCATCATGCAACGAAGTACATGACCTTTCAGTGCGTTTCCTCTTGCATCGGTTTGCGTTTATTGCAGACAGGAAGGTCCGTTTGCGTTGAAGGTTGCGTCTTGTGCAATTTCGGAAAGTATTGTTCACGTGAGCTGGCGTGTTGCAAGATTCTGATCTGATTTTGCGTGATTAGCTGTTTTAAATTGATGGAATGTAAATAGGGCTACTGATTGTTTGGTTGTTTGAAGAAGGTGGTGGAGTGTTTATGTTAAAGGGTGTACAGATAGTGCTTACTTGTTTGTTTGTTTTAAATAAGAAAAGATTAACTTTTTTCTCTCTCTTTCTTTGTTATTATTATTTTTTTTACCAGAAGTATAATACATATATTAACATGATGCTTCTTCTTTTTTTTTTTTTTTTCTTTGCTTTTCTCTAAACTTCCGTTTTACATTAATGGAGTTACTCGTCACT
>NW_027213883.1:0-2500 GCF_042767895.1 Penaeus vannamei | reverse complement strand
TTCTCTCTCCTTCCTCCTTCCTTCTTCTCCTCTTCCATCCTACTTTCCCTCCCTCTCCCTCCTCCCTTCCCTTTTCCTCTTCCCCTCCTTCCCTCTCCTTTCCATCCCACTTTCCCTTCCTCCTTCTCTCTCCTTCCCTCCTTCTCTCTCCTTCCTCTTCCTCTCCTTCCATCCCCACTTTCCTCCTTCCCTCCTCCTTCCTTCCTTCCCTCCTTCCATCCCACTTCCCTCTCCCTTCCATCCCTTCCTCACTTCCTTCACCTCCATCCCACTTCCCTCCTGGGACCCCACTTCCCCCTCCCTCCCCTCCTTCTCACTCTCCCTTCCCTCCTGCCCTCTCCCTTCCATCCCACTTCTTTCCTCCCCCTCTCCATCCTTCCCTCTCCCTTCCATCCCACTTTCCCTCCCCTTCCCTCCTTCCCCTCTCCCTTCCATCCCACTTCCCTCCCTTCCCTCCTTCCTCTCCTTCCTTCTCCCTTCCCTTCCTCCTTCCCTCTCCCTTCCCTTCCTCCCTCAGCTTCCATCCCACTGTCCTCCCTTCCCTTCCCCTTCTCCCTTCACTCCTCTCTCCCTCTCCCTTCCATCCCACTTTCCTCCCTTCCCTCTCCTTCCCTTCCTCTCCCTTTCCCCATCCCGGCCTCTCTCCCTCCCTTCCTCCTTCCCTCTCCCTTCCCTTTCCCTCCTCCTTCCCTCCTTCCTCTTCCCTTTTCCCTCCTTTCCCCTTCCCTTCCATCCCACTTCACTCTCCCTTCCATCCCTTCCCTCACTTCCATCCCATTTTCCCTCCCTCCCCTCCTTCTCACTCTCCCTTCCATCCCACTTTCCCTCCCTCTCCTCCTTCTCTCTCCCTTTCATCCCACTTTCCCTCCCTCCCCTCCTTCTCTCTCCCCGCTAAGTGCACTAACAAGCCTATTCATCCTGTTTCTAGCATGAATGTCCTCCGTTTCCCCTCACACGACTCCCCTCAGACCGAGGAGGAGACATTCACGGTCCTCCTTGTCCTATTCCCTCCTGCAGTCGTTACACACCTCCTCCTCCTACTACTACTCTTCCTAATTTTCTCCTCCTCCCACGCCTCCTATTATTTTACCTGTGCGTTCTCCTACTCCTTCTGCTCCTCCTCCTCCTCCTCCTCCTTTCTTTTCTATTTTCCTCTTCCTCCTCCTCCTCTTCCTATTCCTCCTCCTCTTCTTCCTCTCCGCCTCCTCCTCCTCCCTCCTCCTCCCTCCCCTTCCTCTTCCTTTCCTCCTTCTCCTCCCCTTTCTTTCCACCTCCTCCACCTTTTCCTTCTTCTTCCTCCTCCTCCTCCTCCTTCCTTCTCCTCCTCCTTCTCCTCCCCCTCCTCCTATTCCTCCTCCTCCTCCTCCTCCTCTTCCTTTTCCACTTTCTTGGAGTAACTCGACACGCCCGTAGAGGAAATAGTCGAGCTTATACCGTTACGACACCGAAGTAGACATAACAAAAGGAATTCAGAATAAATCAGGAGATAAAGAAAAAAACAGAAGTGAACACCATAACATCGCGCCGATGACCATTAATGTCACCATCATGAGGGACCTGGTGGCACCTAATGGCACCTTATGGCACCTTATGGCACCTTAACGTATGGCCTGGCACCTAATGGCACCTTACCGTATGACCTTTTTGTGACTCGACTCACCCAAGAAAGGTCAGATTAGGAGACGTTTGGGCATGGTAGGGGGGAAGGGGTTGGAGTGGGGGAGGGGTGTGGGAGGGAAGGGGGAGGGGGAGAGATGAGGTTGGAATGGGAGAGGGGTGGGGAGGGAGGGGGTAAAGGGGTGAGGATGAGGTTGGAGTGGGGGAGGGGGGTGACGGAGGGGAGGGGGGAGGGGTGAGAATGAGGTTGGAGTGGGGGAGGGGGTGATGGAGGGGAGGGGATGGATAGTTGGAGGAAGGAGGGGTGTGGGAGGGAGGGGTAGGGGGGAGGATGAGGTTGGAGTGGGAGTGGGGGGAGGGGGGAGGGGGATGGAGTCATGTGGTTTAGGGGGAGGGGGAGGGGAAGGGGGGGAGGCAAGAGGAGGGGGTAACTGTGGAAAAGAAGTTAATGAAATGATGTTAATGATATTAGTCGTGTTATCATTCACACAATTAATGATAAATGCGAGGAATAGTTTGCGCTTGAATGGCTTTAACCTTCATAAGCAGAATTCTAAAACTAATGTTAATTACTATCATTACTATAACTACTGCTGCTGTTGCTGATGATGATGGTGGTGGTGGTGATAATGATAACACTCGTGATTATAATAGTCATGATAAAAATTATGATGATGATAATAATAATGATAATGATAGAAAAAAATGATAATAATTACAATGATAATGATAATGATAATAGTAATGATGATAATGATAATAATGATTATCATTATCTTTTATTATCATTGCTATTCCTACTATTACCATTATACTATTATCATGATAATAATAATAATAATAATGATAATATCAATAATAACAATTATTATTATAATAATAA
>NW_027213882.1:160000-167500 GCF_042767895.1 Penaeus vannamei | reverse complement strand
GTTTGCTGGTCAAACGTCTTTCTGTACATTTGAGACCGTTTCTTCCAGAGACTCAGTTTGGTTTTAGAAAGGGACTCGGCTGCAATGATGCACTGCTTATGTTGGTGCATGAAATGCAGTCTGCTTTAGATAAGGGTCATGAGTCAAGACTTGTCTCGCTGGATTTTAGTGCAGCTTTTGACACTGTTAATCACAAGGTTTTAATTTTTAAGTTACAGTCTTTTGGTGTAGGTGGTAAAGTTTTAAGTATTTTAACTGAATTTTTAACTGGTAGGCAGCAGTGTGTTCATGTTGATGGTAGTTTTAGCTCGTATTCTCATGTATCTTCTGGGGTTCCTCAGGGTAGTGTTCTTGGCCCTTTGCTCTTTATCTTGTATGCAAGCGATATGTGGTCTGGCATTACTAATAAAATGTTGGCATATGCTGATGATACTTCTCTCTATGCTGATATTCCTTCTCCGGCAACTAGGCAAATAGTAGCTGACAGTCTCACTGCAGACCTGTTGATGATTCACTCGTGGTGCTCTCGGTGGGGCATGAAATTAAATCCTACTAAGTCTAAAGAAATGATTGTGAGCCGGTCTCGAACGCAGTTGCCTCAGTATCCAAGTCTGCTGATTAATGGAGTTTTAATCACTTCGGTGGATAATTTGAAGCTTTTAGGTGTAACCTTTGATTTAAAGCTTACATTTGAATTGCATATTAGGAATATGGCCCGGGCAATTTCATCAAAGTTAGGCATCATTCGCAAGTGCAAGAAAATCTATGAAGATGACTACATTACGCGTAGGTGTTTCTTTTCTTTTATTCTGCCTCATTTTGAGTATTGTTCTTCTGTGTGGTTATCTGCTGCAGACTCACACTTAAGACTGCTTGATCGTTCTTTTAATTTCATTAAATTTCTCCTGTCTGACTTAAATTTGGACATTAGACATCGTAGGTTGATTTTTATCAACCTGTAAGAATTACCAGAAGTTCTATGACCCTCAATTCAATGACGTTTGATGTGAGTCGATCTTCTACAAGTCAGTTTTCTAGATGCTTTTTTACTGCTATTTGTAGACTTTGGAATAGATTGCCTTCAGAGATTGTAACTTCTTCGACTCTTGATAATTTTAAAACGTCAGCTAACATGTTTTTCTTACGTAATTAGCTGACTTTCTTTTATTCATTCTTTCTTAGCTGTATCTTGACCTGCACTGACACATTTGGTGGTATAAATCTTGATTTTCGCAGTGTGGCTCTTTATATAGCTTACAACAATAGGAACAATAACAGTTGTTATTATTATTACTACTACTACTATCATTATTATTATAATAAATGGTATCAATATAAAAGAAAAAACAGTTTCGTGGGACCAGATTCAAATGAAATGTAAACAAGATATCCTGATAATGAGGCGAATTACAACAATCCATTTCATATCAAAACAAGACACCCATCCACCTGATATATATTTAGCACTGGATCCTGCTGTCACACATCAGTAGTAGTAGTATTTCACACCTTGGTAGCTATGCTGTCTGGTTTGTTTTCCTTCCGGACCATAAGTAGCATTCATTATTTCATGACACTGAACTACAGTGACAACAAAACTTTCTTAATATATAGGTAAATACAAGGCTACTGTCAAAGGCGATCGTGCAGTTCGTTCTACGTTGCAAGTGCCAAAACTGCAACCGTTATACTAAACCGTATCTCATTGCTAACAGACCTATGCTTCTCTTCTGTGAGTTCGTGTTTCTTATCTGAAGTGGGCAAAGTGGAACGAAAACAACGCTAAACAAGACAGTATAGCAATATAACCTCTTTCCTACCTTCCCCATTTCCTGCTCCTGAAATGGAACAACAAAATTGTGAAACCGCGCATAAACACTAACAAACACAGATCCCCCAGCAAATCCCCCCAAAAAAGCGAAATCAAACACTGTAATTCCTCCATACTCCTTCGCAATACAAACAAGAAAAGGCACAGAAACAAAAGCAGAAAGATAGAAGGGCAGGTAAGTAGATAGAGATGCGAACAGAAATTCTTGCATAAAAAAATTCCTCGTCTCCGTCGGGGTTCGACCTCGAGTCTTCCGCGTAAGATGCAATCGTGCGAACCGTTACACCACGGAAGCATTTCCTATGTTGGTGCACTTTACTAAAACTAAATATTAAAGAATATAAATAATGTATATATAGATGCTCAGTTAAGTTCCATGATTAACTGACAAACAAACACACATCCTTCTTTTTCTTGTTTTCTCTCTATCAGCCTGTCTGTACATTTATCTATCTGTCTGTATCTATATGTTTTCTCTCCCATTCCCTTATTCTTGTCTTCTCTCTATCAGCCTGCCTGCATATCTATCTATCTGTATCTATAACTATATCTATCTACCAACATCCTGATCCTCATTACACCGAAACATTTATGTCTCCCTGTTAAACCTATCCCCAGGAAATGGAAACTAAAACCAAAAGGACAAAGGAATCGGATCCTGCATTCCTATTTGGGATTAATATGTAGCAACCAAAGACACACCGTGCAAAATGAGATGATAATTAGAGAATGAGAAGAAGTAGTAATAAAGAGGGACAGAGGTACAGGCAGATAATAACGTCCCGGTTCACTTTCAGATAAGCAGGTATAAAGGCGAAAGAAACGCGGGAATGGATGGAAATGGAGAGAATGATATAATATTCATAAAAAGGGTCATGATAAGGATAAAAATAATGGAAATAATGCTTATAACCGTAATGAAACATAATGGGGGAGGGGAAGGTCATACAGAGGGGGGAGGGGAGGCCATGCAGAGGGGGGAGGGGAGGCCATACAGAGGGGGGAGGGGAGGCCATACAGAGGGGGGAGGGGAGGCCATACAGAGGGGGGAGGGGAGGCCATACAGAGGGGGGAGGGGAGGCCATACAGAGGGGGGAGGGGAGGCCATACAGAGGGGGGAGGGGAGGCCATACAGAGGGGGGAGGGGAGGCCATACAGAGGGGGGAGGGGAGGCCATACAGAGGGGGGAGGGGAGGCCATACAGAGGGGGGAGGGGAGGCCATACAGAGGGGGGAGGGGAGGCCATACAGAGGGGGGAGGGGAGGCCATACAGAGGGGGGAGGGGAGGCCATACAGAGGGGGGAGGGGAGGCCATACAGAGGGGGGAGGGGAGGCCATACAGAGGGGGGAGGGGAGGCCATACAGAGGGGGGAGGGGAGGCCATACAGAGGGGGGAGGGGAGGCCATACAGAGGGGGGAGGGGAGGCCATACAGAGGGGGGAGGGGAGGCCATACAGAGGGGGGAGGGGAGGCCATACAGAGGGGGGAGGGGAGGCCATACAGAGGAGGGAGGGGAGGCCATACAGAGGGGGGAGGGGAGGCCATACAGAGGGGGGAGGGGAGGCCATACAAAGGGGGGAGGGGAGGTCATACAGAGGGGGGAGGGGAGGCCATACAGAGGGGGGAGGGGAGGTCATACAGAGGGGGGAGGGGAGGCCATACAGAGGGTGGAGGGGAGGTCATACAGAGGGGGAGGGGAGGTCATACAGAGGGTGGAGGAGAGGTAATACAGAGGGGGGAGGGGAGGTCATACAGAGGGGGGAGGGGAGGCCATACAGAGGGGGGAGGGGAGGCCTTACAGAGGGGGGAGGGGAGGCCATACAGAGGGGGGAGGAGAGGCCATACAGAGGGGGGAGGGGAGGTCATACAGAGGGGGAGGGGAGGCCATACAGAGGGTGGAGGGGAGGCCATACAGAGGAGGGAGGGGAGGCCATACAGAGGAGGGAGGGGAGGCCATACAGAGGGGGGAGGGGAGGTCATACAGAGGGGGAGGGGAGGCCATATAGAGGGGGGAGGGGAGGTCATACAGAGGGGGGAGGGGAGGCCATACAGAGGAGGGAGGGGAGGCCATACAGAGGAGGGAGGGGAGGCCATACAGAGGAGGGAGGGGAGGCCATACAGAGGGGGGATGGGAGGCCATACAGAGGGGGGAGGGGAGGCCTTACAGAGGGGGGAGGGGAGGCCATACAGAGGGGGGAGGGGAGGTCATACAGAGGGGGGAGGGGAGGTCATACAAAGGGGGGAGGGGATGCCATACAGAGGGGGGAGGGGAGGTCATACAGAGGGGGGAGGGGAGGTCATACAGAGGGGTAGGGGAAGGCCTTACAGAGGGGGGAGGGGGAGGTCATACAGAGGAGGGAGGGGAGGCCATACAGAGGGGGGAGGGGAGGCCATACAGAGGGGGGAGGGGAGGCCATACAGAGGGGGGAGGGGAGGCCATACAGAGGGGGGAGGGGAGGCCATACAGAGGGGGGATGGGAGGCCTTACAGAGGGGGGAGGGGAGGCCATACAGAGGGTGGAGGGGAGGTCATACAGAGGGGGAGGGGGAGGCCTTACAGAGGGGGGAGGGGAGGTCATACAGAGGAGGGAGGGGAGGCCATACAGAGGGGGGAGGGGAGGTCATACAGAGGGGGGAGGGGGAGGCCTTACAGAGGGGGGAGGGGGAGGTCATACAGAGGAGGGAGGGGAGGCCATACAGAGTTGGGAGGGGAGGCCATACAGAGGGGGGAGGGGAGGCCATACAGAGGGGGGAGGGGAGGCCATACAGAGGGGGGAGGGGAGGCCATACAGAGGGGGGAGGGGAGGCCATACAGAGGGGGGAGGGGAGGCCATACAGAGGAGGGAGGGGAGGCCATACAGAGGGGGGAGGGGAGGCCATACAGAGGGGGGAGGGGAGGCCATACAGAGGGGGGAGGGGAGGCCATACAGAGGAGGGAGGGGAGGCCATACAGAGGGGGGAGGGGAGGCCATACAGAGGGGGGAGGGGAGGTCATACAGAGGAGGGAGGGGAGGCCATACAGAGGGGGGAGGGGAGGCCATACAGAGTTGGGAGGGGAGGCCATACAGAGGGGGGAGGGGAGGCCATACAGAGGGGGGAGGGGAGGCCATACAGAGGGGGGAGGGGAGGCCATACAGAGGGGGGAGGGGAGGCCTTACAGAGGGGGGAGGGGAGGCCATACAGAGGGGGGAGGGGGAGGGGGAGGCCATACAGAGGGGGGAGGGGAGGCCATACAGAGGGGGGAGGGGAGGCCTTACAGAGGGGGGAGGGGAGGCCATACAGAGGGGGGAGGGGAGGCCATACAGAGGGGGGAGGGGAGGCCATACAGAGGGGGGAGGGGAGGCCATACAGAGGGGGGAGGGGAGGCCTTACAGAGGGGGGAGGGGAGGCCATACAGAGGGGGGAGGGGAGGCCTTACAGAGGGGGGAGGGGAGGCCATACAGAGGGGGGAGGGGAGGCCATACAGAGGGGGGAGGGGAGGCCATACAGAGGGGGGAGGGGAGGCCTTACAGAGGGGGGAGGGGAGGCCATACAGAGGGGGGAGGGGAGGCCATACAGAGGGGGGAGGGGAGGCCATACAGAGGGGGGAGGGGAGGCCATACAGAGGGGGGAGGGGAGGCCATACAGAGGGGGGAGGGGAGGCCATACAGAGGGGGGAGGGGAGGCCATACAGAGGGGGGAGGGGAGGCCATACAGAGGGGGGAGGGGAGGCCATACAGAGGGGGGAGGGGAGGCCATACAGAGGGGGGAGGGGAGGCCATACAGAGGGGGGAGGGGAGGCCATACAGAGGGGGGAGGGGAGGCCTTACAGAGGGGGGAGGGGAGGCCTTACAGAGGGGGGAGGGGAGGCCATACAGAGGGGGGAGGGGAGGCCATACAGAGGGGGGAGGGGAGGCCATACAGAGGGGGGAGGGGAGGCCATACAGAGGGGGGAGGGGAGGCCATACAGAGGGGGGAGGGGAGGCCATACAGAGGGGGGAGGGGAGGCCATACAGAGGGGGGAGGGGAGGCCATACAGAGGGGGGAGGGGAGGCCATACAGAGGGGGGAGGGGAGGCCATACAGAGGGGGGAGGGGAGGCCATACAGAGGGGGGAGGGGAGGCCATACAGAGGGGGGAGGGGAGGCCATACAGAGGGGGGAGGGGAGGCCATACAGAGGGGGGAGGGGAGGCCATACAGAGGGGGGAGGGGAGGCCATACAGAGGGGGGAGGGGAGGCCATACAGAGGGGGGAGGGGAGGCCATACAGAGGGGGGAGGGGAGGCCATACAGAGGGGGGAGGGGAGGCCATACAGAGGGGGGAGGGGAGGCCATACAGAGGGGGGAGGGGAGGCCATACAGAGGGGGGAGGGGGAGGCCATACAGAGGGGGGAGGGGAGGCCATACAGAGGGGGGAGGGGAGGCCATACAGAGGGGGGAGGGGAGGCCATACAGAGGGGGGAGGGGAGGCCATACAGAGGGGGGAGGGGAGGCCATACAGAGGGGGGAGGGGAGGCCATACAGAGGGGGGAGGGGAGGCCATACAGAGGGGGGAGGGGAGGCCATACAGAGGGGGGAGGGGAGGTCATACAGAGGGGGGAGGGGAGGCCATACAGAGGGGGGAGGGGAGGCCATACAGAGGGGGGAGGGGAGGCCATACAGAGGGGGGAGGGGAGGCCATACAGAGGGGGGAGGGGAGGCCATACAGAGGGGGGAGGGGAGGTCATACAGAGGGGGGAGGGGAGGCCATACAGAGGGGGGAGGGGAGGCCATACAGAGGGGGGAGGGGAGGCCATACAGAGGGGGGAGGGGAGGTCATACAGAGGGGGGAGGGGAGGCCATACAGAGGGGGGAGGGGGAGGCCTTACAGAGGGGGGAGGGGAGGCCATACAGAGGGGGGAGGGGAGGCCATACAGAGGGGGGAGGGGAGGCCATACAGAGGGGGGAGGGGAGGCCATACAGAGGGGGGAGGGGAGGCCATACAGAGGGGGGAGGGGAGCCCATACAGAGGGGGGAGGGGAGGCCATACAGAGGGGGAGGGGAGGCCTTACAGAGGGGGGAGGGGAGGCCATACAGAGGGGGGAGGGGAGGCCATACAGAGGAGGGAGGGGAGGCCATACAGAGGGGGAGGGGGAGGCCTTACAGAGGGGGGAGGGGGAGGTCATACAGAGGGGGGAGGGGAGGCCACACAAAGGGGGGAGGGGAGGTCATACAGAGGGGGAGGGGAGGTCATACAGAGGGGGGAGGGGAGGTCATACAGAGGGGGAGGGGAGGCCTTACAGAGGGGGGAGGGGAGGCCCATCTCCCTTCTTCCTTTTCTTTATTTATTTCTCTCCTTCCTTCTCTTTCCTCTCTCTCCCATCTCCCTTCTTCCTTTTCTTTATCTATCTCTCTTTCCTTCCCTCTCTCCCATCTCCCTTCTTCCTTTTCTTTATCTATCTCTCTTTTCTTCCCTCTCTCCCATCTCCCTTCTTCCTTTTCTTTATTTATCTCTCTCCTTCCTTGTCTTCCCTCTCTCCCAATTCCCTTATTCCTTTTCTTTATTTAACTCCCTCCTTCCTTCTCTTCCCTCTCTCCCATCTCCCTTCTTCCTTTTCTTTATTTATCTCTCTCCTTCCTTTATTCCTAAACGCAGCCTGACGTGAGTAGCTACTACCCCCCCCCCCCAACCCCACATTCAACTCCCTCCAAT
>NW_027213882.1:125000-127500 GCF_042767895.1 Penaeus vannamei | reverse complement strand
AACAACAGCTAAGGAATGCGACGCCGCTCCGAAAAATTGCCAGATACAAAATCACCCTTATAACTCCCTTTATCCCAAACCCCATCCTTACCCCCTCCAATACCATCCTAAATCCTCCCACACCATCCGCATCCTTCCCTCAATTCCTCTGCTGCAACACTACAATTTAAGGACATTATAATGCATGGGCTCATTATAATGGAGTGCATGTGTGCGCCTATGCAGACTGTTCCTACGTTCGTGCGCGAGTATGAGCGCGTAGGCACGAAAGTGCGCAGGTGCATATGTGCGCATGTACATGCGTATATATGTGCACAGGTTCATATGAGTGTAGGCGAGTTTAAATTCATGTGCGGATACATGAGTATGTATGCTGCTGTTGTCTACGTAAGGCTATAAGGTTCCATATAGCTTTGTGATAGAGTACATTATATATGGGTATGTTCCGTGCTTATACATGAGGGTATACATGGGTTTAAAGGCGTAAATATGCAAATTTGTACATATGGTGTATATATTCATGCATGAATGTGTACATTTACATGTGTATATAAGCATGTATATATGTGTATGTGTATATAGGTATGTATAATGTGCGTGTTTATGTGTATGCGTGGGTGAATGTATAGGTAGACATATGTAGGTATTTATATGTGTATACGTAAAGGTATACGTATATAGGTGTGTGCAGGATGTAGGAAGGTGGATAAATAATTAAGTATATGTATGTATGTAAGTACGTATGTATGTACGTAGAGGTAGTTATATGTAAAGCAAGTACAGATATATACACATATGTAAAGGGGGGGGGGGGCACTAGTGTATGCTGCAAATGTATGTGCTCATATACGGATGCGTGAGCACATGCAGGGATAGATACATGCGTATGTATAATGATAGGTAGGTTTGCGAGGTATGCAAAAAGGGGTGTTTACATATACACGGGTGAGTATACACTCATGTATACTCACTCACTTATCAATAACATATAACAAGCGCATAAAGGGACAGGCGATGTGAACATATGACTAGGTCAGACTATGATGGACATGTATGTAGTTATTTATAACGTAAGAATAAGTATCCATATCCATAAGCATAGATACAAGAATAAATGTGTATGCTTGCATATGCATATGCGTGGGAATGAGCATATGCGTAGTACTTAGAGCATGTGCGGGAATGAATAGGTCTGCATCAGGTGCACATACGCACAAATGAAGTTAATAAATAAAATAAAATCAAACATATATGCACTTCTGATAATTAAGCCCAGCTCACGGGAGTAGTGAGCAGGCCGTGCATTGCCGCTCCTAAGTCCACTCCAGGTAGGACCAAACCTGCTGGGGGGGACTTATCAATGGCATTCCGGCTAAATTACTCCCCTCCCACCAAGATACACCTAAGCCAGTAGGTGGGAGGTAAATCGGCTGTCCACCTCCCAAGCATGAGACAAAATATTCAGGAACGGCCCCCATTCCCCGGAGGCGAAGGAGCCCCTGGTTACGGCGGCGATCAGGATCGCTCCGGAGCAGGGGGTGCTAAAAATATCCGGGTAAAGACAGGCCGCCCCACGTTGATGAACCTTTGCACATACAATATAAGGACCATGAGAACTGAATCCGACTTACTAGCTTTACTAGAGGAACTCTCTTCCATTAAATGGGATGTAGTAGGACTCTGCGAAGTTAGAAGACTAGGTGAAGAGCAGGTTATTAAATGAGGGACACGTGCTCTATTGGAGAGGAAAACCTCTGGGTAGCAAACAGGAATTAGGGGTAGGATTCTTAATACACAAACGCTTAGAAAAGAACATTGTAGAATTCTATAGTGTCAGCGAAAGAGTGGCTTCTGTAACAATAAAACTAAACACTAGGTACAACTTAAAAATTATTTAAGTCTATGCTCCAACCTGCAGCCACAGTGATGAAGAAATAGAGAGCTTCTATGAAGATGTTCACTTAGCCAGCGAGAGAACAAAAACCCATTTCACAATAATTATGGGGGATTTTAATGCCAAAATAGGTAAAAAGACAGAGGGCGAAACCGCAGTAGGGAACCATGGAATAGGCACTAGGAACGAGAGGGGACAAATGCTAGTCGAATTTGCGGAGGCTCGATCACTCAGTATCATGAATACATTCTTCGAAAAAAGACTAGAACGGAAGTGGACATGGAAGTCGCCTTCTGACGTCAAAAACGAAATTGACTTCATAATTTCAAATAGGCGCGATATAATAAAAAATGTAGAGGTTATAAATAAAGTAAATGTAGGCAGCGACCATAGAATGGTGAGAGGCGAAATTAAAATACATCTCAGAAGGGAAAGGAACAAACTAATGAGTAAACCACAGCCAAACTTGGCTAACTTGAGGATCAGAGCAACAGAATTTAGCCTAAACATCCAAAACAGATATTCACTCCTCCGCGACGAAGATCTCAACATCGACCAAATCAATAAACAGTTCAATGACATAATAAAAGAAGCTGCACTTGAAGT
>NW_027213882.1:85000-92500 GCF_042767895.1 Penaeus vannamei | reverse complement strand
ACGCCGTCCACCAGGGCGGGCTCGCGGATGCACCTTTCGCCGCACAACCCTGACAGGAGATTCGTGACGAAGAAGGGCAGCCAACAGACGATAAACACTCCCATTACGATACCCAGAGTCTTGGCTGCTTTCTTTTCTTTGGCAAATTTACACAGTTTACGTGATATCGAAAAGTTTTTCAGATTTCGAGCGACCACTTTGGTAGAGCTATCCGGCGACGCCCCCTCGTGCATGCTCCCGAGGGGGCACGACTCCCCGTCGTCCAGGGGCGACCCGAGCGCGTGGGAGTCCCCGAGCCCGCCGTTCTCCTGCGTATAACTGCAGGATTTTCCTGCCGGATAGTGGGCTCTGTGCACACCGTTGCCGTTGCTGCTGGTGCCGCCGCCGCCGCCACTGCTGCCGCCTCCTCCGCGGTGGATCCGCAGCGTCAGCTCCATTTCCCCGTCGCCCATGGCGGACACCAGCTTCTGGCCCAGTTTGAGGGATCGCGTCTGCTCTGTGGCCGCTCGGTAGATCCGGAAGTACGTGAAGACCATGACGAAGAGCGGGCCGTAGAAACTTATGGTGGAAGAGAAGACGAGGTACGATAGGTCCTCTGTGAAGGGGCAGGCGCCAGGCGGATGCGGGTCGGATACAGCGCGCCACCATGCTATGGCGGGGAAAGAGATGAGGGCCGAGCAGACCCACACGAGCGCTATCAGCATGCACGCCCGCCGGGAGGACATGCGGCTCGGGTAACTGAAAGGATCAGTTATGGCCCAGTACCTGTCCAGAGATATGACGCAGAGGTTAAGTATTGACGCAGTGGAGGCAAGTACGTCGAAGCTTCTCCAGACATCGCAGAAATCTGGGCCAAAAGGCCAGTAGTCAAAGGAGTCGTAGAGGGCACTAAAGGGCATGACGAGGGCCCCGACGAGGCAGTCCGCTACCGCCAGAGACATTATGAAGTAGTTTGTGACTGTGTGGAGATACCGCTCCCGCGCGACGGCCACGATCACCAGCCCGTTGCCGAAGATGGTCGACACCGCGAAGAAGAGGAGGAGCAGACACAGGGACAGGTTCTCGGGCGTCACGACCAGCGGCCCGTCGCCTGCCACCGCACAGTCCGTGTCATTTAGAGACATGTTCATGCATGATATCGTGGCATTTACGGACAAAGGAGAAATATCGGCGGACTCCCAGTACCAGCCCGTTTCATTATTCCAATCAGTTGCGTTATCAATCAACAGCTGGCTGGTCGTGTCCGAGGCCTTTAGTCTCCAGAGGGACTCGGGGAAGCTGATGGCGTTCTTGGGAGTCACGGCGTTTTCTTGGTTGCTCTCAAATATGTCTTTAATCATTTCGGTGCTGATGTCAAGCGTGGACTCCCCGCTGTCCGATAGCATGCCGGCCCTGTGTTCAATAGCCGGGATGCTCTCCCCCCCGACCGCCCCTCCACCCAATACTCTTGTCTCGGCTGTCGCTGTTTGCTTACTGACAGCATGTCCGGCTCGCCAGCCAGGCAGAGGCGCGTGGGCTGGGGCAGATAGCACTCCCAACCTCCAGTCGTCGCCCCCGCCCCCCTGCTCTTCTGCGTGGGCCGCGGCAGCCGAACCCTCGAGGATGAAGGGGCTGTCATCGAGACTGACACTCGCGCCGTCCTGATCGAAGTCCGTCTCGCCGAGGCCAAAGAGGCTGTGCACGTGCGTGTCATAGCTGGCTGAGCGGTTGCCGCCAAAGCTCGGGATCATCTTCGCAGCTAATGAACTGGGTCTCTGCGCCGCGTCGGTCTGGAGGGCTGATGAACGTCCTGGCGGCAGCGGGAGTGGTGATCGCCAGTGACAGGGGCCTCAAGCGGACGTCAGCTCTGGTGATCTTTCGCATGCCACCAACGCCCGCTTCTTTCTTAGCTAAAGCCTGATTCTGTTATGGCTCTCGACGCCGGTTTCTAAAGCGCTCTCGCCGATGTTGCTCTTGGTGCTGCTCTCCTGGCGTTATTTCAGCCGCCTTAGAGACACTGACACATCACCTTTGTTCACTATGATACACCTGAGCGAAACTAAAAGGACGCGGGCATGAAATTCCTTATCATCTCCGCCTACACAGGATCACGTCCGTCATATGTGACAGGATTCCTTATCACCAATCTATGACGTCACGCTTTTCATAATGGCCTTTGCACGCTGTTCACCAGATATTGATCCGCATCTCTGCGCTCCTTTCGGAAATAACATAGCAGCAAAGTTCTCCAAGTTGAGAGAACTTAATGCGATTTTTTCAACCAATGAGAGCCGTTTAACTTAGCGTTCAAAGTCAACCAACTCTTTGAAACAGAAGTGCCCAACTGCTTTTAACCAAACCGCAATAAATCTCTTTTTTAACACAATTTCAAAAAATATTTTCATTTGCTCGGGATATAATCTTCTGCTCTTTCCCTTGAGGTTATCCTCCCACTCTGCTCTCGCCTGAAAAAGAGAAACATATATTCAGTGTTGGTCAAATAGCAAAAATAACAACAATAATTTTAATAATGATGATAATGATAATAATAACCAATATAAGTACAACAAAATACGTCTGTGTATATGTGTGTGTTAGTATTAGCGTGTGTGTGTGTATGTATATACATATATATATATATATATATATATATATATATATATATATATATATATATATATATATATATATACATATATATATATATGTATATATATATATATATATATATATATACATATATATATATATATATATATATATATATATATATATATATATATATATATATATATATATATATATATATATATATATATATATATATATATATATATGTATGTATATATATATATATATATATATATATATATATATATATATATCTATATATATATATATATATATATATATATATATATATATATATATATATATATATATATATATATATATATATATATATATATATATATATAATGTTCATATACATATATATACACATACATCTACACACATGCGTAGATATTTATGTACTTTAATTAATTTTTCTATTTATTCATTGATTTATTTGTTTATTCTTATAGATACATCTACTAGATACGTAGCTGACATGATTAGATTCACACATTTTAACAGAATTCTAATTCACCTGCAACTCAACATGGTAAATATATCTTTACCTGCTGTCGGATGCGTATCACTTGCGCCATGCCAATACAACTTCACCTCTACAGTCCGGAATTAACACAGAAAATAGGGAGATTTTTTTCATAACAAACGCCAGACATTCAACTGTTTTTACTCATTTCGGCGCTGTCACCTGCACATTTGTGTGTCCCCTTCCCTCATACGCAGGTGATTTTTCTACTAACACGGCGGGAAAAAGGTGAATACCTTATCTATTGTCTATATCTCTTGATAATATTCCTAAAACTTTATTGACATTTATATAGCGGAGGTTATGTGGGTCTAATGAATCTCATTTTGCCTTAGAATAAGAAAGGGGGAGAGAGAGAGAGAGAGAGAGAGAGAGAGAGAGAGAGAGAGAGAGAGAGAGAGAGAGAGAGAGAGAGAGAGAGAGAGAGAGAGAGAGAGAGAGATAGAGAGAGAGAGAGAGAGAGGGAGGGAGAGAGAGAGAAAGAGAGACAGAGAGACAGAGACAGAGACAGATAGACAGACAAACAGACCGACAGAAATATGAATAGACATATGTGTCGGTCATCGTGGAGATCAACACTTCCTCACACCTCATTTTCAGATAAAATTTGTGACATGGTTGACCGCAGATATACAATAGACGAGGTTGATGTCCAGTTACGCTCCCTTGAGGTGGAATCCTTTTAGTTTTAGTGTGAAAATTCAGATGATGCAGCATTGGATATAGAAGCCAATGATGTCTATAGTTTGGGTCATAAAGACATCCAAAGAACACTATTGTTGTAATTGTTATTATTAATAATGTTATTAATATTATTTTTATTATTATTATTATCGTTGTTAACGAAGATAATATGCTCCCGTTTCGAGTTTACGGCCCCTCCCTCCCCCAAAAAAAATATTTTCGAATGCATAATACAAAACATACGCCCCCGAAGTATTAATGGATTAGTGAAAATTGAAAAACAGAGAAACAGCGAGAAAGACAGAGAAAATGAAAATAAGAGTGGGCTTATTAATGAATACAGAAAAAAATAAATTAGCGAGTGAATAAATGAGAAAGAAAAAAAAAGGGGGCAGAAAGATTGATTAAGTGATTGAATGAATGAATGAGAGAGAAAGAGGGAGAGAGAGAGAGAGTTAATAAATTGACGAAATAGCGAAAGTAGAATCTTGCTTAAGGGGAGCAAAGGACGAGCAGACCGAGCGCTTCTATGACGTCATCAAGCCCTCTCTCACTTTCCCCGAAATTCGAATTTGTTTTGCGGTGGCGGCGCTTTTGGAGCCGCTGTCGTCAAAATCATTTATTAGATTAAATCCATTTCCTGATTACGCTGATCGTATCATACCAATGAGCAATTTGACAGCATCGGTTTGCTACTCTGCACTGTCTTCCTCTTTCCTGTCCCCCTGTTTCTCCTTTCTCTCCTTTTTTCTTCTATTTTTCCCCCTCCTATCTCTCCCACCTCATTTCTTTTTCCTTTACCCCCCATTTTCTTTTCACTTCCCTCTTCCTCAGATCATTATGAACATTCCTGGAACCACTTTTCGCTATCTTTAATTTTTCTTCGCCTTTTGCCTTCTTCGCGTTTCATGGCTTTATGAACACGCACGCTCCTTTCAAGCCGCCTTTCTCCTTGGTCCTTTCATATACGAGGTCAAATCATCGTCTCGTGATCCTTGTTCTCTTTGTGCCTTGCTTTCATCTGCCTTTCGGGAGGGATTTTTTATCCTTTTTTCTTCTTCCTATCTGCGCCTATTTCATCTTCATCTTCTTAGAAGTCTTTATTTTTTTCTCTCTCTTTTTTACTACTACTATTTTCTTTTTATATTGCTTTTCGTCTTCATCTTGTGCATTCTTCCTTCTCCTCCTCCTCCTCCTCCTCCTGTTTTTTTCTTCTTCCTCATCCTCTTATTCTTCCTCCTCCTCCTCCACTTCCACTTTCACCTCTACTTCAACCACTACCTCCTCCTTCTTTTCCTCCTCCTCCTCCTCCTCTTCTTCTTTTTCTTCAATCTCCTCTTCTTTTCTTCCTCCTCCCACTTCTCCTCTTCCGCTTCTTCTTCTACTTCCTCCCCCTCCTCCACCTTTTCTATTTCTTCTTCTTACTCCTCCACCTCCTCCTTCTCTCCCCCCTCCTCCTCTTCCCCCATTCCTCCTCCTCTTGCTCCTCCCCCTTTTCCTCCTCTTCCTCCTCTTCTTCTTCTTATGCTTCCTCCTCCACCTCCTTCTACCCCCCTTCTCTTACTCTTCTTCTTCTTCTTCTACTACTACTATTTTCTTCTTTATATGGTTATTCCTCTTAATCTTGTACATTCTTCCCCCTCCTCCTCCTCCTCTTTCTTCTTCTTCCTCATCCTCTTCTTCGTCTTCTTCCTCCTTCTCCACTTCCACTTCCACCTCTGCTTCAACCACCACCTCCTCCTTCTTCTCCTCCTCTTCTTTTTCTTCAATCCACTCTCCTTCTCCTCCTCTTCGTCCCACCTCTCCTCTTCCGCTTCTTCATCTGCTTCCCTCCCCCCTCCTCCACCTTCTCTAATTCTTCTTCTTACTCCTCCACCTCCCCCTTCTCTCCCCCTCCTCACCTTACCCCCTTCCTCCTCCTCTTGCTCCTCCCCCTTTTCCTCCTCTTCCTCTCTTCTTCCTCCCCTTTTTCTTCTGCTTCCTCCTCCTTCTCTTCCTGTTCCTCTTCTTGCTCCTCCTTCGTCTTCTTCTTCTTCTTCTTCTTCTTCTTCATCATCATCATCATCATCTCCTCCTCCTCCTCCTTCTCTCCCTCCTACTTCAGTTTATTTTTCTTTCGGCCTCTCGTTCAACTCGTAACTTCGACTTTTCATATTATTTACTTTCCATTTTCCCTCCCCCACTAAACCTTTGGTCTTCACCCCTTCTCCCGCAGCCCTTTTGTGCTCGTTTACTGAAACGTGAATTGTTTAATAACGATTTAATAACACTTTAGCTCTTGGGTGCATTGGGCGAGCGTGTGGAGAGGGTAAGCAGTGGACGACGATGGAGGAGAAAGAGAAGAGAATAAAAAGGAGAAGGCAAGCGATGAAGTAAGACAGGAAAGGGGCCTTTTTACCCCCCTGGGATCTTCGTGAATATTCATGAGCATAGATTTTGCTCTAGCTTACTTTACTTCTATTTTCTTTTATGTATTGGGGTTGGCAGCGATGGCTAAGAAATGAAAATGTACTAGTAGTAAATTCATCCAAACGCTGATCCAAAGAGAAAACATTTTCTCTACTCCAGTTACACTATTATTCTCTCTCTCTCTCTCTCTCTCGCGCGCGCACCCCCTCTCTTTCTCCCTCCCCCCTCTGTCTCTCTCTCTCCTCTCTCAGTCTCCGTCCGTCTCTCACTCTCTCTCCCTCCCTTCTCTCTCTCTCTCTCTCTCTCTCTCTCTCCCTTCTCTCTCTCGCTCTCTTTCTCCCTCTCCCTCTCTCTCATTTAATCCATTGCTAATTCGCCCAAGCCCAACGAACGGCAAGAGCAGGTTCCCGAGAAAATTAATGATTCTGCCAGCATCAGGTCTCATGAGGTGTTGAGGGGATATTAAGCTCGGATACACCCATCTTGTGAATGTAATTGGCCTAATTCTTGTATTTGTTCCGTACATGTGTATTAGACTTTACCAAATGATTACTATGATAATGATACAAATGCTACTAATAAGCAAAATTGCAAATACGAAAATTCAGAGAATTCCAGTCTATACATACGTAATAATAACAGCGATAATAGGAACCATAATCATCATCGTCATAGTCATCATCATAACAATACTAATGGTAATGATAATGGTATAATAATTATATATATATATATATATATATATATATATATATATATATATATATATATATATATATATATATATATATATATATATCTGTGTGTGTGTGTGTATGTGTGTGCGTAAATACATGCACACACACACACATACACACACACATATGTGTATGTGTGTATTCATATATATATATATATATATATATATATATATATATATATATATATATATATATATATATATATATATATATATATATATATTATATAGAGATAGATAGATGGATAGATATAGATATATAGATATAGATATATGTATATATACAAAATGCATATTTATCTTTGACGTGTGTGTTTCATTCTTACCTAAGATACAAACGTTCTAGCATGGATTGTAAAGTTCATTGCAATCCTAAGCAAATCCCTTTATACGGACGCAGTATGCCATGCGATGTGGTTATTCCTGCCGCAAACTTTCGTGTATAATTCCTCCACTGAAGTTGTTTGAGGCAATGTTTATGTGGATATTAGTATCACGCCATGCTGTTTACATGCGAATACTCCTGCAG
>NW_027213882.1:52500-55000 GCF_042767895.1 Penaeus vannamei | reverse complement strand
ATCAATATCGTTACTATTATCATTATTATCATTATCATCATTACTTTCAATTTTCTATTTTCTTACTATATTTGTATATATATATATATATATATATATATATATATATATATATATATATATATATATATATATATATATATATATATGTATATATATACATATGTATGTATATATACCCATACATATATAGATATAGATAACACTTATGTATTCTATAATTCCTAATAATTTCTCCTGTAATCAATAACTCATCAAACATCCCGACCAACATTCTCTGAATCTTACAGCGTGAGAATTATACCCAATTCCCCTTCTTTTTCTTTCTTTCTTTCTTGAGGGGGGACTATTATCATTTCCTCTTGCTCTTCCCCCTTCTATACGAGTCTTCTGAAAATCCTCTAATATTCTTGAGCATCGGCAGGCAGAAAGTTTTGTGGGATTTTGGTAAAATAATTCCAGTTTGCATTCATGAGCGTAAAATATTCTTCGTTTTCCTCGTATGTTCTTAGAATACAGAGTATCTCAGCGCAATTTACGATGTCGGGGGGATGGAATATATTTATTTACCCTGTCCTTATATTTTCTCCCGGTTGTTTCTTTGTAAATTCACTGAAAGTTGTGAGGTGTGAGTTGACGGCCTTTTTTGTGGGTCTCATATGATATTGATAGATAGATAGATAGATAGAGAGATAGGTAGCGAGTTGAATAGAGACATGGACAGATATATTGACGCAGATGGATAGGTATGCAGACAGATTTATATATATATATATATATATATATATATATATATATATATATATGTGTGTGTGTGTGTGTGTGTGTGTGTGTGTGTGTGTGTGTGTGTGTGTGTGTGTGTGTGTGTGTGTGTGTGTGTGTGTGTGTGTGTGTGTGTGTGTACATCTATATGATAATATAATTCCATGTACCCATAAACATATACCTATACGAATATTCATAGAGAGAGGGGGGGGATGACGTGACCTGGACTGCTGGTGATTGAGTCATTGTCCGGTGCTATCAATAGCGGTAACTGGCCCGGGCTTGGACTGAATGGCTTGAGAAATGAGCGAACCGCCACGTTAATAACCCGGCCCGCCCGGAATGGAAACAGAATAGAGAGTACATTCAGGGAAACAAGTGACCCGAGTCCTTGCCATTGTACTTCCTCTCGTCCATCAAGCCTCATTCCATCTCCGCATTAGACAGAATTAATTTATATAAATCCTCTCTCCTTCAGCTTCCCTCGGCGTATTAAAAGAGATAAAGAATAAAGAGAGAGAGAGAGAGATAAAAGAAGCCATGCTCACTCTCTCTCCGAGTTGAATAATCTTACTGTAAGCGCGACGGGTACTTCCCTAATTGCTCCTGTTCTCTTTGTGATAACCGGATTTCAATCTCGATATGGAAGACGAGGGAGAGAAGGGGACCGGAAAGGAAAGTTGGGGAGGAGGGGGGACGGAAGGGGGGGGGGGTCGTTGGCGAGAAGCTGCTCGTTGGCTGTGACTTGACGAGGGACTGTTGACTGATCGTGTCAACTGGGTGCATATCTATTGTGATTTGTTTGTCTGTTTATGCCGGTAGCAGTCTCTTCATTTCTATCTGTGTAAGTATGGTTCTCCACCTGACTTACTCGCGAGCCTTGCTCGTTACATTTAAGGGCGATCTTCATCTCTTTTTAACACACAGCGCACTAAACAGACTCTAAGGTTGTCACGGAACACTCTTGATTTTATAACAATAAATCATAGTGAAATAAAACTCACTGAAGTTTTAACAGTACCTTCTCTCTCTCTCTCTCTCTCTCTCTCTCTCTCTCTCTCTCTCTCTCTCTCTCTCTCTCTCTCTCTCTCTCTCTCTCTCTCTTTATATATTTCTTTATATATCTCTTTGCACCCCTCTCTGGCTCTTTTTTTTTCTCGTTCTCTCTCTCTCTTCCTTCCCCTATCCCCCACACGCACGCACACAGAGATCCAAGGCGCAGTTCAGAATAGCTGGAAAGCGAAACTAGCTGTATTACTTTGGGTATTTCATAATTGATTCTCTCGCCTCCGAGATATTCCTCAAGAGAATCTGACTTACCTTCCTGACGCAATAATAGTATTCACTATTCTATTTGTATGTAATATGTTTTGTCTGAAGCTGGAACTCCCAGATGATCGCGGCGCAAGCCTTTGAACCATTTGCTGTTTGTCCCTGCTTTTAAATCGCTGTGTTAGAGTATATGTCCATCTGTGTAAAGGCGAAAGATCCACGTGTCCCTCTGTGTGTCTGCTCACTTCCCTCTTGCAACTTCGTATATCCCAACTATAATTATCCTTGTCCCTGTCTGTCTGTCTCCGTCTTTGCCTGCCACCTTCCTCTCTTATTTTCTCTTCTCTTTTCTCTGTCTCTCCCTCTTCTTCAAGATTTTATTTTAGCACTTGCGAGGCGATGACGAGCAGTTAGCTTCAGGACCTCGCTGGCTTGTGAATAACGCAGCGGCACTCGGGCAAAT
>NW_027213882.1:20000-25000 GCF_042767895.1 Penaeus vannamei | reverse complement strand
TTATTGGTACTATTATCATCATTTATTATTTGTAGTAAAAGTAGTAGCAGTAGTAGTAGTTTCATCATTTTATCATTATTACTGTTATTATGATCATTGTTATTAATAATAATTTGACTTTTGCTTTTAGTATTACTGTTATTAGCATTATTATTGTCATTGTTAATATCATCATTATTGTCATTGTTAATATCATCATTATTGTCATGATCACCATTACCATTATTATTATTACTCTCTCTCTCTCTCTCTCTCTCTCTCTCTCTCTCTCTCTCTCTCTCTCTCTCTCTCTCTCTCTCTCTCTCTCTCTCTCTCCATCTCACTTTTCCTTTCTACGCCCCTTTCTGTAGGACATCAGCCCCCAGAAGGATCGCAAAGACGGATGAAGTGTTATCTATCTTCGATAATACCCTTATTATAATTATTATCGTCATTACTCGATATATTTATGTTGATGCTATTGTTGTTATCGTCATAATGAATAAGATCATCAGCATCATCATCGGCATCATCTTCGTTGTGTCGTCGTCATTAGGCCTTTTATCCGGCGCCAAGAGGTGTAGTACTACAGTTTCCTATGACTCCGCCCCTATTTATGGGGGCGGTCATATATAAGCAATGCACCTGACTGATGAGCGCGCAGAGCACCTCTGCCCGTTCTAAAACTGGAAGAAAATGGGAAGTTCAAAGTTGATGCTGCACTGTATGGTGCAATATTAGTAACTTTGATGATGTTAATGAGGATATTATTGCACTAAGTACGTTTGAAAGTATTTACGCGCGCGCGCGCGCGTGTATATGTGTGCATATATGCATATATATTATATATATATACATACAGAAATGTATATATACATACATACCTATATATATAGTATACACACACATATATATTCAAACATGTATACACACATGCATATATATATATATATATATATATATATATATATATATATATATATATACATATATATATATATATATATATATATATATATATATATATGATATATATATATATATACATATATATATATATATATATATATATATATATATATATATGATATATATACATATACACATATATGCATCAATGTATGTATATGTATATATATACATATATGCAGAAATATAATAAAATATATGCACTACTACCATATATAATAATATAGAGTTTAAGCTTTATATGCTTTCGTATTAATTATTAGGGCTACGGCTAAGAAGAGCGAGGTTCAGATTTATCTTTCGTATGTGTACATTTTTATGCGATATGTCATGCAAGGCTTGTTGCTGTTTTTCTTATATCATTTATGCTTTAATCTTGGGCAATATTCAGGCCTCCAAAAGTGTTCCATGACGAATAATATACGGGGAAGTATCTCACGTTTTATTTACAGAATGTGTTCGAATGGTCAAAAGAATATTATGAAAACTTATATTAGGTTTTACATACTCATTTTACTTACTATGTATATATAATTGAATATGCTGACGTAAACTTATATATCCTTTTGAATGTAATTGATATCAATCAATAAATAGTGTCATTTTCAAAATATTTAAAGAAGTGTGACCTTCGAAACCATTGTC
The DNA here is from genome assembly GCF_042767895.1 of Penaeus vannamei. Taxonomy (NCBI): domain Eukaryota; kingdom Metazoa; phylum Arthropoda; class Malacostraca; order Decapoda; family Penaeidae; genus Penaeus; species Penaeus vannamei. The sequence continues at coordinate 23,407 of NW_027213882.1, read as the reverse complement.
GATGGACGAATGAAGAAGCATGATGGGAGGCGCTTAGGGCCCGCGCATTTTCAACTGATTTCGATAGTTTTCCGTCTTTTGATTTGTAATTTGAAGATGTTGATAACTAACAACTTGTATTTGTTGTTATTCCTGCATGTTACATCTGTAAACCAGTGATTTGTTAATTGATACAATTCAAAAACAAAATCAGATTCGTCAACTCGAGTACAATTCCTAGGAATGGGGGTGGAGCCGCACCTGTGACAGCGTAGAAGCATCGGCAGAGTTGCTGTCGCGATCGGCCTGGAGAAAAGTCGCAAATAAAAAAAACGACACCCTCTAGTGTAGTTAGACAGTTTCTTGGCACCGGAAAAAAGGCCTATATATATATATATATATATATATATATATATATATATATATATATATATATATATATATATATATATATATATATATATATATATATTTATATATAATATATATATATATATATATATATATATATATATATATATATATATGTATATATATATATATATATATATATATATATATATATATATATATATATATATATATATATTTATATATAATGGAGGGTAATTCAAGAACGAGAACATTCTTTTTGCTGTATTTAAAACGAATTTACATTTTCTTTAAATTCTTTCTCCTTTGTACGTACTTTTAGTTCATCTATCTATAAATATACCTTTCTCTTCGAAATGCTACTGATAAAGCACAATTCCTTGAATCTGCAGGCTTCCTGAAGAAAGCAAAACTGACTTTCATGACGTTTTGGTTACGTCACGAAGAAAATTGTTGCCAGTTATTAATTTTCCTACTTTAGACGTTCTACGGTTTCTGTGTTGACTGGAATTACCAAAACACTCCTTAATATGGAAATCACTCATAGCGATAACAGATACATGACCATGTGTAACTGTGATTGTCATAGTGATCATGTGTGATTGTGACTGTCATATTGATCATGTGTCACTGCGATTGGCATATAGATCATGTGTGATTGTGACTGTCATATTGATCATGTGTGACTGTGATTGTCATAATAATCACAGTCATGAATCAGTGTCTCCTTTTGAACCTCGATGGACTCTGTGGTAAATGATCCTTCACATTTGGTTAACAGGGAACTTGCAGCCTACATGGAGGAGTGGGAGGCAAATCTAGGAATACAGGATCTTACTCTACAATATCCTGTTGTATGGCCTTGAGATTTTTGCAAAATCTTTTATTCATTATTATCAGACAGAGTAGTGGTAGCTGTAGAAACAGAAGTGCTATGATTTTTGCATCATTAATAGCATTATTATTGTCATTATATGCATTGATTTTTTTTCTCATTTTGAAATGTTTTAATTTTTTTTTCACAAGGAACTAATATGGTATTATAGACACATTCCGCACAGGCGCATTAGAATGGCAACAATGAATGTTTTTGAACGTTTGGCAAATGTGGGGCTGCCTGAGATTGAAGTCAAATACTGATCAAGAAATCATGAAAAAAACTGATTAGAAAAAATGAAGCAAATCGGTTTATCTAGCGTGAATAAAGAAAAAGAAAATCTGGGTAAAATAATTGAAAATCAAGATTCTTTTTCTCTTCCATTTAACGAATCAGATATAAAAACACATCGATTTAGATACATAATCAAACGCGTTGTAAAATACTAGACTGAACTAGCTGAGAAAAAAATATAGGAAATCTACTAAAATCGTACTAGACCAAGTAGCATTAATCGTGATTCAGTTGTGATTCACATTCATTCCATAAATAGGCCTATTAATGCCCTAGTAGCACCCGTAGGTATATGAGAAGTTTTGAAACATAAAAACAGACATGCATGAGAAAGTAGGGAATTTACTGAACTATCAATAAACCACATATAGATAACTGGGCAAACAAAGAGCAGACAGAAGACATGAATGAAACAGGTTTTTACTCTGTGACATCCGCTTCGCTTCCCCACAACACCTTCCGAGGACCTTTCCTTCTCGAGTCACATATAAGACCGACACACTCGGTTCCCGCATCAGTCTGCCTCCATACCCTCTCTCGCACTAAGCTCGCCCATCATATCGTCCTGACGCAGCAACATGGCCGCCCACGCCGTCGCCCCCTTCGTCTACCAGCTGCAGCAGGGTCTTCGCCACGCCGACCTGAGGAGCTTGGTCAATTCGTTCGACCTGAAGGGACTGGTCAACAAGCTGGACATCCAGACGGTGGGTGTGGTGGCGGTGGTGGCTGTGGCCGCCGTGTTCCTGTTGGACCTGTTCACCAAGAGCTACGCCCCCTTCGGCAGGAGTCTGGTGTCCTCCGCCGCCCACGCCTGGGATAGAGCCGACCAGTGGGGCCTCAGCGGAGGTGTCCGTGGGAGGTAAAGGCGACTGACGTTACATAACTGCATGTCGTTTGTCTAAGCACAATTTAAAATCTTTTATGAGTAGAGGAAATGGTGTCATCACAGTTCATGACTACTTTCATATCACGAACTATATACCTTAGTTAAAAATATAATAGTCTTAGATTTTCTAATTCACTCACTCAATTTCTCGACACAGCCGTTCCCTGGAGCCCGTGACGAAGGTCCTGGACGCCCTGGCGGAGGCGGTGAAGAAGTGGGAGGCGCAGGAGGAGGGCGTCGCGAGGCATCGCGCTTCTGAGCTTCATTGAAAATGGATATTTTACAAATGACGGCAATCATGAGTCTGTAAAAAATGTCTGCTTGCGGGCAAGCAATTGACTTTTCAGATCTGTAATCCTTATCGACCTCATAGATTAGTGTATTTATTGAACATATATTTATTGTTTACTTACCTCAAGTTTTTATACCATTTCTTAAAGACCTTCAGATATAGATCAAATTTACCAGAATTAATGCATAGAAATTAGAACTGACAGTGCTATATAACTATAGAACGAGTGTTCACTAATCACCACATATATATACCTGCATATATATGATACATTCATTCATACATACATAAACACAGACACACAAATATACACACACACATACATTTGTATACATATATACGTATATCAGTATACACGTATACATATGAATATGTATATATACATATATCTATATACATATACATATATATATATATATATATATATATATATATATATATACATATATCTATATATCTGTGTGTATATACAGAAGCGTATATATATATATATATATATATATATATATATATATATATATACACACACACACACACACACACACACACACACACACACACACACACACGCACATACATATAATCAGAGAGCCCAGAGAGATTTATCAGCATGTCGAGTACAAAAGGTTTGACACCTGGGTTGAACACCTAAGGGGCCATGGATCCCTAAACGGCCATTCTTGTGAACACGTTGTGGGTTTGGCCAC
>NW_027213882.1:7500-15000 GCF_042767895.1 Penaeus vannamei | reverse complement strand
AACAAGTTCTTAGTTCTTCGTCACATTCTTAATGTTTTTATAAACATCATTCACCTGAAAAAAATCTACAAATCAAAACTACAAATTACATGTATGTGCCGACATATTGTATGTCGTATAGGCCAGAAAATAACCACAAAATAATAGCAATGGTATTGACCATGATCATAATAATATTTGTAAGTATTGTGTTATAATTATAATAATGATAATCATAATGGTAGTAATAATAGCATTGATAATAATAGTGATGATGATAATAATGATAATGATAATAGTAATAATAATGATAGCCATGATAATGATTAAGATATTATCGATAATATTGTTAGTTTTTATCATTATCATTATTTTTATTATAATTAGTAGTATCATAATTATTACGATGATTATTATAATTATTTTATCCTTATCATTCTTCTTATTATATTTTTTATCATTATCATTACATCCCCACTATTACTATCATTATTATTATTATTATTATTATTATTATTATTATCATTATTATTATCATCATAAGTGTTGTTTTGTTGCTGTTATTGCCATTATTAATATTATCATTATCTTTATTATCGTCAGTGTTATTAGTATCATAGTTGTTATTATCATCATTAGTAGTAGTAGTGTCATGATGAAATAGGAAAACAATTTTACCTTCGGAAACTATATGATAATATATATATATATATATATATATATATATATATATATACATACATACATATATATATATATATATATATATATATATATATATATATATACAAATTATTAATATTACAATGAAAATATAGATTTGATAAAGCCATATCAGGGCAAAACGAACTTTATAAAAAATACATATCAGGTATTTACATATACAGACAGTTTGCCTGCTAGAAAAAAAGGGAATTTCTGGACACACATTTCACTGGTAAGCACACATGGAGAGATAAAAAAGTAAGTACAGAACACATGGCAATGAGACAGCTTTTGTGTCTTGATATCAGAGTGTGTAGGAAATGGATGCTATCTAAACGTTGATATATCTTCTGAAACTAAATCATTCTCAAATTTTGGAAACACGTAAAAGTCTTGATCCTGATACTCGAAAGTTCCTAAACGACTGAGGAACGAAATTCGGATGATGTAGAGGAATTTTTGTGGGAATTTTCTTTTCGCTGTATTTGAACCGGATTTACACTTTTCTATGTCATCTTTCTTTCGTTTTGTTCTTTTTTTGCGTACCTGTAGGTAATTTATCCGGAGTGCAATTTCTAAAGCAAAATTCCTTGAATATACAGACTTCCTGAAGAAAGTAAAACGGACTTTCATGACGTCATGGTTACGTCAGGAAGAAAGCTTTTACCAGTCGCTAATTTTCCTACTTAACATGCTCTTTTTCTGAACAAAGCCTCACTGTTTCTGTGTTGACTGGAATTACTAAAGGACTTCTCAGTTTGGGAATCAATCATTCGTAACGATGAACAGACATGACCACGTGTTAATGTTATTGTCATATTAATTAGTCATGAACCAGTGTCTCCCTTTGAACTCTTTGTCATCGTCCGCTTTAGAGGTTTTGTGGTAAATGACCGTTCGCATTTGGTTAAGAGGGAACGTGCAGTTTATGAGGAGTAGGAGGGAAATTCATGAATGGAGGATCGTACTCTACAACAACCGGTTGTATGCCTTGAGGTTTTCCTGAAATCTTTATTCTAGCTTTCTTATTTTCATTATAATCACAAATAGTGGTTGTAACAGTAGTGAGAATACACATGCTATTATTATCACATATCCAATAGCATTAGCATCGCTATATGTAGTAAATGTGATTGTACAGAATGCAGAATTTGTTTAATGGAGCATCTTTTTTTATCATTATTTATCATTATTATATCATTATTATTCATAGGTTTATCTCATCATGGAACCATCAAGGTATCATACCATAGATTCTTTCCCCATTGGTGCATTAGGATAACAGCAATGAATGGTAGTAAGCCCAGTATTTTTGGTAAGTGTGGGGCGGTCTGAAATTGGAATTAAATGCTGATCAACTAATCAAGAACAAACCAGTTATGTACAATGAAACGAATCGGTTTATCTGAAGGGAAAAATCTATCTGGGCAAAATATTCGAAAACCAACATTTTTTTTCTCTCCAAGTTAGCTAATCAGATGTAAAAACATATAGACTTAGGTACATAATCGAAAGAGTTCTAGAATAATAGACTGAATTTGATGAGAAAAAAATGTAGCAAACTTAAATACAAGACCTTGTAGCATTAATCACGATTTAATTTTGGTTCACATTCATACCGTACATATACCTATTCATGTCGTAGCCCCTTCTTGACAGCTATATGAGAAGTCTTGAGAGATGAATTATTAAACGAAAGAAAGAAAGAAAGAAAAAAAAAATGGGCATGAGGTAATAGGGCTTTAACTAACAACAGACCACTCATAGATAACTAAGTAAATAAAGCAGGGAGTAGACAGAGAGGACATGAATGAAACAGGTTTTTACTCCGCGACATCCGCTTCGCTTCCCCACAACACCTTCCGAGAACCTTTCCTTCTCGAGTCACATATAAGACCGACACACTCGGTTCCCGCATCAGTCTGCCTCCATACTCTCTCTCTCTCGCACTAAGCTCGCCCATCATATCGTCCTGACGCAGCAACATGGCCGCCCCCTTCGTCTACCAGCTGCAGCAGGGTCTTCGCAACGTCGACCTGAGGAGCTTGGTCAATTCGTTCGACCTGAAGGGACTGGTCAACAAGCTGGACATCCAGACGGTGGGTCTGGTGGCGATGGTGGCTGTGGCCGCCGTGTTCCTGTTGGACCTGTTCACCAAGAGCTACGCCCCCTTCGGCAGGAGTCTAGTGTCCTCCGCCGCCCACGCCTGGGATAGAGCCGACCAGTGGGGCCTCAGCGGAGGTGTCCGTGGGAGGTGAGTAACCGTTTGATATCTATCATGTATATAGAATGATGAATGATCATTATTCATTTTTCTTTTTTCTTTTTTTTTTTTTGTATTACTAACTACATATCTGTTAACAGTAAAGCGATGTTTTTTTGGACTTTGTGCTTAAACTTCTCAATCTTCCGACACAGCCGTTCCCTGGAGCCCGTGACGAAGGTCCTGGACGCCCTGGCGGAGGCGGTGAAGAAGTGGGAGGCGCAGGAGGAGGGCGTCGTCAGGCATCGCGCTTCTGATCTCCACAGAAAATGATTTTTTTTCTTTTTCATATGGTTGTCGTGATCCATTGAGAACGTTTGAATGAGTACAAATTTTGCTTGCAGGCAAGCACCATGTATTTATTAAATGAATATTTATAACAGGTAGTGTTTTGTAATAATTCTTAATGTTTTATAAGCATAATTCCCCTGAAAAAAATCTGCAAATCAAAACTACATTGTACACAGGAAAACAATTAAATGTATGTTTTTCCCATTAAAATTCCTCTTCGTATTTTTTCTTCTGATAGTGATGATAACAATTATGATGGTGATAATAATGATAGTCATAATGATAGTATTAATTGCATTAATAATAATAGTGGTGATGATAATGATAATAGTGATAGTAATGATAGCAATGATAATGATCAAGACGCTATCAATAATATTGTTACTTTTTATTATTATTATCATTATAATTTTTGCTATCATTAGTAGTATCATAATTATCACAATGATTATTATGATTATCATTATCATTATGATCATTATAATTTTTATCCTCATTACCATTATAATTTTTAATATTATCATTTTATTATCATTATCATTTTTATCATCATTATCATTTTCATCATTATCATTATCATTTCATTATCATTACATCTCCATTATTACTACCATCGTTATCATTATCATTATTACCGTCATCATGAGCATTGTTTTGTTGTTGTTATTGTCATTATTATTATTATTATTATAACTAATGTTATTACTGTCATAGCTATTATTAACATCATTAGTACTAGTAGTAGTATCATCATCAAATATCATTATCATCATTACCATTAGTACCAACGATATCATTATCATAATTTTTGCTCTGTAAATATGATTATGAAAATAATTTTCATCATTTTGAATTTAAAACGATGTTGGCTTGAATGATACATTTTTTTTCTTTTACCCAGAGCAGCACTTTCTCTCAAGCAGTAACGCTGTCGACTATAGAACGATCTTAGTAGAGTAGATACAGAACACATAGAGAAAACATCAATGAGGCAGCTTTTGTGCCTTAATGACAGAGATATTATCTAAATGGATACTATCTAAACGCTGGTATATCTTCTGAAACTTTTGAAATGAATAATTCTCAAAATTTGGAATCACGTAAAAGATTTGATCCTGATACTCGAAAGTTTTTTTTTATGCGATCGAGGAACAAGATCCGGATGATTTAGAGAATTTTTTGTGGGAATTTTCTTTTCGCTGTATTTGAAACGGATTTGCACTTTGTCATCTTTCTCCTTTCTACATTACTTGCGCACCTGTAGGTAATTTATCTAATAATCTACCCTTTCCTCCGAAGCGCAATTGTAAAAGCACAATTCCTTGAATATACAGACTTCCTGAAGAAAGTAAAACGGACTTTCATGACGTCATGGTTACGTCAGGAAGAAAGCTGTTGCCAGTCGCTAATTTTCCTACTTAACATGCTCTTTTTCTGAACAAAGCCTCACTGTTTCTGTGTTGACTGGAATTACTAAAGGACTTCTCTGTTTGGGAATCAGTCATTCGTAACGATGAACAGACATGATCACGTGTGAATGTTATTGTCATATTAATTAGTCATGAACCAGTGTCTCCCTTTGAACTCTTTGTCATCGTCCGCTTTAGAGGTTTTGTGGTAAATGACCGTTCGCATTTAGTTGAGGGAACGTGCAGCTTATGAGGAGTAGGAGGGAAATTCATGAATGGAGGATCGTACTCTACAACAACCGGTTGTATGCCTTGAGGTTTTCTCGGAATCTTTTAATCTTGGTTTCTTATTTTCATTGTAATCACAAATAGTGGTTGTAACAGTAGTGAGAATACACATGCTATTATTATCACATATCCAATAGCATTATTATCGCTATATGTAGTAAATGTGATTGTACAGAATGCAGAATTTGTTTAATGGAGCATCTTTTTTTTTTTTTTTTTTTTTTTTTTTTTTTTTTTTAATTTCATCATTATTTATCATTATTATATCATTATTATTCATAGGTTTATCTCATCATGGAACCATCAAGGTATCATACCATAGATTCTTTCCCCATTGGTGCATTAGAATAACAGCAATGAATGGTAGTAAGCCCAGTATTTTTGGTATGTGTGGGGCGGTCTGAAATTGGAGTCAAATGCTGGTCAACTAATCAAGAACTAACCAGTTATGTACAATAAAACAAATCAGTTTATCTGAATGGAAAAATATATCTGGGTAAAATATCCGAAAACCAATTTTTTTCTCTATGTTAGCTAATCAGATGTAAAACATATAAATTTAGGTATATAATCGATCGAGTTCTAGAATAATAGACTGAATTTGATGAGAAAAAATATAGCAAACTTAAATACAAGACCTTGTAGTATTAATCGTGCGTGCGTATATGTATATATATAGATTTATAAAATATGTCAGCATTGTCATTTCTATACATTCTTTCAGTTAAACTCAATCTGTTTATGAGTCGTTAAGAAATGGAACAGAGACTTGAGGTAAGTAAACAATAGATATTTATTCAATAAATACACTAATCTGTGAGGTCGGTAAGGACTGCACATCTGAAAAGTCAATTGCTTGCCCGCAAGCAGACTTTGTACCTATTTATTTTTTTTTTCATGATCATGATTGCCGGCATATGTATAGTCTATTTTCAATGAAGCTCAGAAGCACGATGCCTGACGACGCCCTCCTCCTGCGCCTCCCACTTCTTCACCGCCTCCGCCAGGGCGTCCAGGACCTTCGTCACGGGCTCCAGGGAACGGCTGTGTCGAGAAATTGAGTAAGTAAATTAGAAAATCCAGTAGACTATTATATTTTTAACTAAGGTATATAGTTCGTGAAATCAAAGTTATCCTAAACTGTGATGACACCATTTCCTCTACTCGTAATAGATATTAAATTGTGGTCAGACAAACGACATGCAGTTATGTAACTTCAGTCGCCTTTACCTTCCACGGACACTTCCGCTGAGGCCCCACTGATCGGCTTTATCCCAGGCGTGGGCGGCGGAGGACACCAGACTCCTGCCGAAGGGGGCGTAGCTCTTGGTGAACAGGTCCAACAGGAACACGGCGGCCACAGCCACCACCGCCACCAGACCCACCGTCTGGATGTCCAGCTTGTTGACCAGTCCCTTCAGGTCGAACGAATTGACCAAGCTCCTCAGGTCGACGTTGCGAAGACCCTGCTGCAGCTGGTAGACGAAGGGGGCGACGGCGTGGGCGGCCATGTTGCTGCGTCGATATGATGGGCGAGCTTAGTGCGAGAGAGAGTATGGAGGCAGACTGATGCGGGAACCGAGTGTGTCGGTCTTATATGTGACTCGAGAAAGAAAGGTTCTCGGAAGGTGTTGTGGGGAAGCGAAGCGGATGTCGCGGAGTAAAAACCTGTTTCATTCATACGTTACTGTACGTCTGTGCTTGTTTACAAAATTTCTACATTTCGTTTATCTGTTAATCAAAAATGATATGATTTCATTGTTAACGAAGGCACTTTTAAAGTTTATTATATGAAATTAGGCAATTATGAATGTTTTGCCAGCATAATATTAAAGAAATAACGTTGAAGCAGTGACCTCTGTTCACCTGTTGCTCTTATACTCAGCCCAGCAATATATATATATATATATATATATATATATATATGTATGTATATGTATATATATGTATATATATATATATATATATATATATATATATATATATATATATATATATGCATATGTACACACACACGCATATATATATATATATATATATATATATATATATATATATATATATATATATATATATATATATGCATATGCACACACACGCATATATATATATATATATATATATATATATATATATATATATGTATATATATAATATATAATATATATATACATGTATATATTTATACATAAAATATGATATATATACATAAATATATACATCTGATTAACCCGGTAGAGGGTTATATATATGTGTGATCCACACAGTAGGGTTTTGAGTGTTATTTATATAAACATATATATATATATATATATATATATATATATATATATATATATATATATATATATATATATATATATATATATATACAAACACACACTCTTAAAATATATATAATGTATATTTATCTATTTATCTACATGTGTATATATATATATACATATACATACATGCATATATATATACATACGTATATAAGCATGCATATATACATATGCATATAAATATATTTATATATATTCATAAATGTATATATGTGTGTATATATATTTACGTGTGTGT
>NW_027213880.1:25000-27767 GCF_042767895.1 Penaeus vannamei | reverse complement strand
CCCCTTCTAAAAGACTTAAAGACAACTCCCTCAGTTGACCCTCCAGCATCTGTCCTCGGCCCTTGGAGGGTCACTGCTCGCCCTCAATGTCACCCGGCGCGAGGTCTAGACAGTGTAGCCAGAACGGGCGGGGAGTTCAAAGGCTTTTTAAGTGGTTTGGGAGGCAATTTCGGTCTTGTCTTTTTTTGTTTGTTTTGTTTTGTTTTGGGGGTTTTTTTGGGGGCTTCAGTTTTTTTTTTTTTATTGGGGTGGGAGGTATTTTTGTTGTCTGTTTTCTTTTTTTTGTTTTTGCTCTTTTTTGGTTTTTGTTTTTTTTAATGGGGGTGGGAGATATTTTCGTTGTCTTTGTTTCTTTTTTTGTTTGCTTGTTTGTTTGAGCCTTGGGTTTTTGTTTTTTTATGGGGATGGGAGGTATATTTTGTTGTCTTGTTTATTTCTGTTTTTCTTTTTTTTTAATGGGGGTGGGAGATATTTTGGTAATTTCGTTTTTTTCTCTTGTTTGTTTTGTTTTGTTTTGTTTGTTTTTAATGGGGGTGGGAGGGTTTTTTTGTCGTTTTTTTCTGTTTTTGTAGATAATATGATGTAATGAAATGAATAATTAGCCCACACTCTCCAACATATATAAAAATAATGATGATACATAGGTAAACGTAGACATGAAAAAATAAACCCCTTTCCTCAAAAAAAATGAATAAATAAAAAAAAATGAATGAATAAAAAGACAAAAAAAAAAAAAAAAAAAAAAAAAAAAATATATATATATATATATATATATATATATATATATATATATATAAACAACCCTCTCTCAAAAAAAAAAAAAAAAATATAAAATAAAAGACAGATAAAGATTAAGAAAAAAATATATACATATATATATATATATATATATATATATATATATATATATATATATATATATATATATATACATATATATATATATATATATATATATATATATATATATATATATATATATATATATATATGTATATATATATATATATACATAATATATATATATATATATATATATATATATATATATATATAATATACATATATATATATATTTATATATATATATATATATATATATATATATATATATATATATATATATATATATATATATATATTTATATATATATATATATATATATATATATATATGTGTATATATATATATATATATATATATATATATATATATATATATATATTATATACATATATATTTAGATAGATAGATAGATAGATATGTATATATATATTCATTATATACATATATATATATATATATATATATATATACATATATATATATATAATGAGATAGAATCATGAGCTAAAAGACTCTTCATCCCCAAAGTCTGGCAACTCTGTCTTTTTCCCTGCTCTGTAAGCTCTTACTGCAACCTCATAAAGGGTCATTTTTGTTCATGCTGCTTGAGAGAGTCCCTGCTCAGGTAAGTGTATGTGTACGTGTGTGTACGTGTGTGTGTGCGTCTGTTTACACTACACTCGCTCACCTCCATTGCCACCTGTTGCATCCCTGTTGCCCTGTAGGTGAGAAGGAGGGAGGGAGGGGGTGGAGGGAGGAAGGGGGGGGAAGGAGAAGAAGGGGGGAAGTGAGGAGGAGGTTGAGGGAGTCGGGGGAGAGGGGGGGAAAGGGGGGCGAGGAGGAAGGAGGAGGAGAAGGAGGGAGGAAAAAAGAGAGGGAGGAGAAGGGAGAGGAAGGAGGGAAGAGGAGAAGGAAGGAGGAAAAGGAGGAAAAAGTGAGAGGAGGGGAAAAGGAAGGAGGAAAAGTGGAGGAAAGTGAGAGGAGGGGAAAAGAAAGAAGAAAGGGAAAAAAAGGGGGCATAGAGAGAAGAAGAATAAAAAGAGAGGAAAGGGGGAAGAGGAAAAGGAGAGAGAGAAAGGGAGAAGGAGGAGGGAGGAAAAAGAGGGAGGAGAGAAGAAAGAAGAGAGGGAGAAGAAGAGAGGAGGAGGAGGAGTGGAAGCCTAAAACAGACTGTGACGTCACTCTTAATCCTCCTGCATTGATGTACTAAAACAGGAATAAAAGTAGATAAAGAAAAGTAAAGAATAAGATAATATATTGATACAATGAAATGGTGAATGAGATAGTGTTGATGATGATGGTGGTAATGATGTTAATGATACTGATAATAATGTCATTGATAATAATGATGATAAAAGCAATAATAATGATAACAGTGAGAGTAATAATACCTAAAAGTAGTAGTAGTAGTAATGATAATGATAATAATACTAATGGTGATAACAATAACAATAATAATCATAACAATGATAATGATTATGATAATAACAATAATAATGATTATGATAATAACAATGATAATGATAATGATAATGATGATAACAATGATAATGATGATAACGACGCTGAAAATTAACAACAAAATTCCCAACAAGACAAAAATGGCAACAAAAATCCGCCCAGATTTTACCCGACTGAAGACAAATCGGCAGACCTTGTATAATGGTAATCCGCAGATTTAGCCACGCCCCTCAGCGCAAAGATTATCGAGGTCGCATGCACAGAACGACTCAGCGACGCCCGTGGCTGTGGTCAGAGCACCCCCCTCCCCCCCACACGTCCTCTCCCCTTCCCCCACGTCCTTCCTCCCTTCCCCCTCCCTTCTCTCAACCCCCCCCGTGTATACCCATGTTTGGAGTATAGCCCCCCACCCTCTCTTGTTTTTTTGATGTTGTCACTTTTGTTTACTGTTTTCTGTTT
>NW_027213880.1:0-2500 GCF_042767895.1 Penaeus vannamei | reverse complement strand
TTAACATTATTACTATTATTATTACTATTATCATTAATGATATGCAACCCCATCATTTTTTTTCCCTTTTTAACCTATAAAAAATTTTCCTTAACTTCTTTTATTTTTTTTTTTTTTTGTTCTAATTTCCTTCATTCCTTTTTTTGAACCATATTCCCCTTTTCCTTCCATTCATTCCCTTTCCCCTTTTTTCCCGATCCGTTTAAATTTTGGCGCGAATTCAATGGGATAAAAAAAAAAAACCCCGATGCCCCCTTGTTTAATGGCGCCCGGGAAAAGTTTAGGCCATTGGGGCGGGCACCAAAAGGGTCAAAAGGGGAAATAATCCGGCAAGATTAGCAATTATGTCCCTTAAAACATGGGGGGGATTATAATCACTCTTTTGACCCGGGGAAAAAGTCTTTCTTTTTTCCTTCTTTCCCTTTTTTCCCCTTTCTTCTCTTTCTTTTTTCTTTTCTCTCTCTCTCTCTCTTTTCTTTTTCTTTCTCTCTCTCTCTCTCTCTCTCTCTCTTTCTCTTTTCTTTTTCTCTCTCTCTCTTTTCCTTTCTCCTCTCTTTTTTCTCTCCCCCCCCCCCTCCCTCCCCCCCCCCCCCTCCCTCCCCCTCCCCCCTCCTCCCTCCATCCCTCCCTCCTCCTCCCTTCCCCCTCTCTCCCTCCCTCCCCCCCTCCCTCAAGTGGTCTTCCTCATTTCGTAAACTCCTCTTCAGGAATTTGTGTTTATTTTGCTAGTGACTAACTTTAGTATTACTGATGGTTCCCCCGCCGCCATACGAACAAAGAGTAAAAGGAAATAAAAGTAAAAACTCTGGAGTCTTAGAGGAGGGGGTTATAGGAAGTGCGATTGGGGGACGGGAGCATCGCCACATGGGTGAACGTGGTTAAATAATTTTTTTTTTTTTTGTCTTTCCTTTATGGTTAATGTTTCTTTTTGGGGTTTAAAAATTTTTTTTTTTCCCCTTTTGTCTTTTAATTAATATTTTTTTTTTGGGGGAAAGTTTTTTTTTTTCTTTTATTTTAAAATCCCCTTTTTGAGTTAAAAATTTTTTCCCCCTTTTTTTATAGGTTTATTTTCTATTTGGGTTAAACTTTTTTTTTTTCTTCCTCATAGGGTTTAAAATTTCTTTTTTGGGTTTAAACAATTTCCTTTTTTCCTCTTTTTCTTATAAGTTGATATTCTCTTTTGGGGGTTTAAAAAATTTCTTTTTTTTTTTCTTCCTTATTATGAGTTAATATTCTCTATTTAGGTTAAACAATTTCTTCTTTTTCCTCTTCCTCTTATAGGTTAATATTCCCTTTTTGGGTAAAAAAAAATCCTCTTCCTCTTATAGGTTAATATTCTCTTTTTAGGTTAAACAATTTCTTTTTTTCCCGCTTCCTCTAATAGGTTAATATTCTCTTTTTAAAGGCATTTTTGGGGCTTTGGGCGGGAATTTTAGTCTTCACCGTGTTAATCACTTTTTTTTTTTTTTTTTTTTTTTTTTCCCGGGAAATTCCATTTTAATTTATCCTTCTAGAATAGTAATGGCCCGTGTCTTTTCTGATGAGACGTGCTTCTTTACGGTAGTTCGGGAAAGTCTCCATTTGTTGCGCAGATTTCGCCATTTTTAGGGGCCCGTTAAAAAACTCCGTTCATTAAAAAAATTTAAAGGGCGACGTTTATTCAGCACCGATTTATCTCTCGCGTCTTCTTTACCATGTATGAACGCGGTTTTTTCGGGGAAGTGGGGGGCAAATTCCCAAAAAACTATCGTGCGAGAGGTATCCGACAAAATTTTAAAAACGCTAACAACTCACCTATTTTTAGTGATTTGAGCGCTACTTTTCAGCCTTTTTTTGCTAGCCAATAACACCTTCCAGTGTTGCCATTTGATGCGGATGATTTTTTCTTGCTTAGTTCCACATATCGGTATTTAGCGATAGGGTAATTAAGTCTTGATATTCCAAAGTAAACCTACCAGGAGGCATTTGAGAAAGAAAGAAAATACCCTCCATCTTACAACCTAACAACCCCCGTTCATCCATCAATCTTAAAAAGAATTTTCCCCCCAAATGTAAACAAGATCTCGTGTTGCCATATGGCTGTTGTCGTTCCCTCTTTTTTTCCCCTACTATTCCCAAAGGCGCTACCTGGGCTATCGAGACAATGCAAAAGTCAGCAGTTTAGGGATCGCTACCACGTCAAGAGTGAACTTTTATTCTAGTCTTTAAAAATTTTACGACAGGACCGCTGCTATGTTTAATGGCTACCCCCTGATTTGAGACGAGGTGAGATAGGTTGCTGGACGCGGCTTTATGTGTTGTAGACATACGGGGGGGGGGGTGTGTGTGTGTGTGTGTGTGTGTGTGTGTGTGTGTGTGTGTGTGTGTGTGTGTGTGTGTGGTGTGGTATTATGGTATGTATATATTATCGTGCACGTAATAAATTTTTTGTTATCATGAATATACAAAAAAAAATAATATTTTGAATTTCATGATTTTCTCTCCCCCCTCCCCTCCCCCC
>NW_027213879.1:35000-40000 GCF_042767895.1 Penaeus vannamei | reverse complement strand
TTTCTTTCCTCCCTTCCTTCCTCCCTCTTCCCTACCAAAGAAATACGAAGAAAAGGAGCAAGTAAACACTAATAATGACACCGATGACACCTGCCTGTCTGCCTGTCAGCCTCCGTCCTCAAACACCAACCATAAACAGGAGAGATGCTTCCGAATTTTGCCAAAAATAAATAAAAGAACATTAAAAAAAAATTATGATAAACAAATAAAATAAAATAATTATTCGAATTACAATAACAATAAAAAGTAGATCAATAAACAAATCCAGTAGTAAGTCAATCACTCCGGCCGAAAGCAGTGACCACTCGGTTACAGCGGACAAGAATAAGCCTTGTCTGTCCTGCAACATTCGACGGCTGGGGGGGGGGTATAGAAACGAGATGGGGGGAGGGAAGGGAGTGAGAGAAAGGAAGGGGGGAGAAGAAGAGAAGCAGAAGGAGAGGAAGAGGGAGACGAGGAAGAGGGAGAAGAGTTTGAAAGTAGAGATAAGAAGCGATGAAGGAGGGGGAGAAGAGAGGAGGTGGGTGACACACAGGAGCGAGGTTAAAGCGCCCTGGACAATACAAAAAAGTGAGACAAAAAAAAAAAAAAAAAAAAAAAGTAGGAAACGGAAGAGAAAAAGAGAACAATCTGGCGGAGGAAAAAAACGAATGTTCGCTTGGTGCGTCCCATGAAAAAACAACCAAACCACAGAGCAAGGGATCCCGACCACGAAATGGGACGCGCGAGGCGGGGCGGGAGCAGCCGAGGAGGACAAGCAAACGCAGGACGCAATATCTCCCCGGGCGGCCTCGGGAACCCAACTCTCTCAACAAGACTTAAACGTGTTGATCCTTCCTGATGAAAGGGGGAAGAGAGGGGGGTGAGGGATGGGAAGGCGGGGAAGGAGGGAGGAGGGAGGAGAGAGGGAGGAGCAGCAGCAGGAGGAGGATGAGGAAGAGGAGGAAGAGGAAGAGGAGGAGGAGCAGGAGCAGTAGGAGGATGAGGAAGAAGAGGAAGAGGAGGAGAAGGAGGAAGCGGCGAGTCTGGGATGAACGAAGGGAGAGCAAGAAAGATGCGATGAAAGGAAAGGAGAAGAGTAAAGAACAAGGGAGACAAAACAGAAATACGTGGAATAACGGGCGTGGTCGGCCAAGGGCGAAAAGGAAAAAGAGAACTATAAAAAAAAACTTACAAGGGGAAAAAAGGAAAAGAGCAACGGACAAGTGAACGGCAGGGACGAAATCTGACAGCCAAGGCGCAACCCGAAGAGACGAGGAGAGACGCCGAGGCGGGCGAGGGCGGGCGAGGCGAAGGGCCGCACCGAGGGCGTCTTCGGGGAAGCGCAGAAATAACACCAACTTGGACGCGGCGCCTCGGGGAAGCTCTCGTCTTCCTCTTATCATCCAAGCCCCCCCCCCTCCCTCCTCTGCGCGGTCTGGTTACGCTCCGCATGCACAGATGGCAATACTTTGGCACTCTTACGGCCCTGGCACTCTCATCACGCAGTGCCACCCAATTACCATACAGGCTGACACTGCTACTGTGCTGATGCCATTCTGTGTTTGTGCCTCTGCGCCCCTTCCCGTCCCTGGCTTCCTCTCCCAAAATGCCACCGCGATCGGCCTTCCTGTCATGTCATCTGGCATCACGAGCGCCGTTGCTAATGCCAATGACCCTTTTTTCGTCCCCCCACAACGCCCCGCATCGGGGCCTCGAGGTTAAACCCATCCATTAGGCCTACTCTCCGCCTCCCTTGCGGTGCCCCCTTCCCTGCCCTCGCCCCTCATCCCAGGGAGACCTCCCGGGCCCCCCCATCCCCCTGCCGATCCCCTGCAATGACCCTGCAACGTTAAAGCCATGTCGGCGGGGGGGGGGGGGGTCTGACGGCATTATACCAGAGCAAATATGGGCGTCGGAGCGAAGTCTTTCATGAAACCGACAGCATTCCGGTGCGCTTGCAATCACGGTGTTGACGCACAGAATAACGACTGGTAATAACCAAAGCAGCGCATTAACCACCGGCCTAATGATGATAACGGCAGCAGTTCTATTAATCGTAATTGAGGCGATCGCTGTAATTACTATAACTGTAATGCCACAATACGCCGCGAACGAAGGCAATAATTATAATGCGCTTTAACGATCATAAAATCAAACACTTGCAAACGGACACTGCAAGGAGGCTGATGGCGGAGCAAATCAGAACGGTGAACAGAGAAAGCAAACGATAAAAAAAGTAAAATATGGTTTACTTTTGTCACATGCTTGTCTACCAGAATTATAAAGCGTGGAAAGAGGAAAGGAGAGAGGAGAAAGAGGGTAAGTAAAAAGGGGGAGGAGGGGGATGGGGGCGAGGAGGAGGAGGGGGAAGGGGGCAAGGAGGAGGAGGAGGAAGAAGGGGGCGAGGAGGAGGAGGAGGAAGAAGGGGGCGAGGAGGAGGAGGAGGAGGAGGGGGAAGGGGAAAGAGGTGGGTCGGTGGGGGAGAATGAAGGGGAAAGGAACATGGGGTCGCAGACCCCGGGGGCGAGGAGAAGAGGGATGGGGTAGGGGTCAAGGGGCCGCAGACCCCTGCAGGCGACTGGTTTGGTCTTCGCTTAAGAGGAAATTCGTCGGTTCCACTCGAAAAGGATATTACTTTGGAAGGGGAACTGGGGGAGAGAAGAGGTGGAATGGAAGAGGGGAGGAGAGCAGATAAAAAGGAGGAGAAGACAGACCAGACAGAAAGGGGAGAGGGAGAGATGGGAAGGAGAAAGGGAAAGGCTGGAAAGAGGAACGAGGGAGACGGCAGGAGGAGGGGCAAAGATCGAATGGGGAAGAGAGAAGCGGAGAAAATAAGGGAGCTGTCTGCCTGCCGCTCGACCTGTGTCAGACTGACTGTCTACCTGTTAACCGCACCGCCCGGTCTGTCTACCACCCGAATGTTCCAATGTCCCCCCTCCTCCCAGATTTTACTCTATCACCCATCTCCTTTCTTCCTTTCACTCCGCCTGTCGTCAGACTAGCTAGAGGGACAATCATCAGTAATTACATTTATATTCGGATAAATGCAATGAAAATGTATACACAGTTCATGTAATAAGCATCAGATAGTGTGCCTACTTGCTAACAAATACAAAGCACGAAAATAAACTCAGGAGTCAACCTGACCGGAAACACTGGTCTCAGCTGTAGCTCGCTACAAGTGTTCGTGTTTCGGGTCTATTGTGCGCCTGCAGACCACAGGTGGTTCTCGAATTGGCCGCGGAAATGTCTAGACAGAGACGAGACGCGGCCCAGCTTCGGTTACAGGCCTTCATGACCTGTCGATCCTATAACCTGCAATTTGACCTATCGTGACCTGTCGTTCATCCAAACACACACAGGGGAGGGGAAGGGAGGGAGGAGAAGGAGGAGGGAGGAAGAGGGAGGGAGGAGGAGGAGGGGAGGGAGAGAGAGAGAGACAGAGAGAGAGAGCAGAGAGAGAGAGAGAGAGAGAGCAGAGAGAGAGAGAGAGAGAGAGAGAGAGAGAGAGAGAGAGAGAGAGAGAGAGAGAGAGAGAGAGAGAGAGAAAGAGAGAGAGAGAAGAGAGAAGAGAGAGAGAGAAGAGAGAGAGAAAGAGAGAGAGAGAGAAGAGAGAGAGAGAGAGAGAGAGAGAGAGAGAGAGAGAGAGAGAGGGAGAGAGAGAGAGAGAGAGAGAGAGAGAGAGAGAGAGAGAGAGAGAGAGGGCGAGGGAGAGAGGGAGGAGAAAGGTGTGAGAGGAAGTGGGGGATGGGGGGGTGGGGAAGGAGGGAAAGGAGAAGGAGGGTGGTGGGAGGGAGGGAAGGATGAGGAGGAGTTGTGGGAGGGAGGGGAAGGGTGATGGAAGGGGGAGGGAGGGAGTGAGGGTGAGAGAGAGGGTAGAGAGGAGAGAAGAAAATACCAAGAGAAAAAGAAAAAAGACAGAGAGAAAGAAAGACAAAGACAAAGAAACACAAAGAGAGAGAGAAAGGAAAAAAAGAAAAAGAAAGAAAAAGAGAGAGGCAGGCAAACGCAAAAGAAAACACTCACATGCACACACACACGCACACACACACACACACACGCACATCATTATGCCACGTGTCACCAGCCAGTCGGTTACACGTGTCAAAGTCGGCGCACAGCCACGACGCCCCTTTCTTCCCAGTGACATTCGCTCAAATATTTAACAGTGCTCCCACTTACTCGGGGAAAGAAAGCGAGTAAATATTCACAAGTTTGCTTCTTCACCCGGATGTGTTTGCGAATTTCGAGGCGCTTAAAGGGCAATAATAACACTGGTGATAAATATATGGAATATGCAATTAACCAGAGCTAAGGAACTGCTCGAACTCCTCGCCTGGTTGCAAAACATGGAGATGAGGCAAAGGAAAATGCTTGAGAGAGGAAGGAACAGAGAGGAGGTGAAGCGGTGAGGAATGTGAGGGAGGGAGAGAGGTGGGGAGGAGAGGGAGACTGAAGGGAGGAATAAGAGAGGGGGAGGGAGAGAGTGGGAGGGAGAGAGTGGGAGGGAGAAGAGAGGAAGAGAGAGGAGGAGAGGAGAGAGAGGGAGAGGGAGGGAGGGAGAGGGAGAGGGAGAGGGAGGGAGGGAGGGAGGAGGGAGGAGGAGAGAGGGGAGAGGGAGAGAGGAGGGAGAGAGAGGAGAGGAAAGGAGGGAAAGAGAGAGAGAGAGAGAGAGAGAGAGAGAGAGAGAGAGAGAGAGAGAGAGAGAGAGAGAGAGAGAGAGAGAGAGAGAGAGAGAGAGAGAGCAGAGAGAGAGAGAGAGAGGCGGGGGGGGGGTACATAAGGGGAAAAGGTAACACTGAAAGAAGAAAAAAACAGCAGCGCAAGAAAACAAATTCAATTAAGAAAGAGAGAAAGAACAAAAGGAAAAAATGAAAGGCAGAGGAAAAATAGAAAAGAACAAAAAGTAATATTAAGAGAAAGACATCTTAGAAGAAAATGAGTCAGAAAAATACAAATCAATAGAGTCTAAATGAGAGAAGGAGAGAGGGAGAGAAAGGAGGAGAGAGGCAGAGAAA
>NW_027213879.1:15000-20000 GCF_042767895.1 Penaeus vannamei | reverse complement strand
ATGCATGCTTGCATACATGCATGTATGTATGTATACATGCATGCATGTTTGGAGGTATGCATGTATGCATTTATGTATATATATATGCGTTATTCATAAACATACTCTTACTATGTACGTGTGCGTATATGTATGCATGCACCTCTGTAACACCTCTCTGCGCGCCCTCCCCAAGAGGGCACGTTTCGGCTCGCGCGGCCGCGACATCCAGCGGAAGGCGGGCGCCGCCACACGCCCCTCGGCCAGACATCCTGCAGCCGGCAACTCCCTCGGCCTCCGCCCTCCACCCTTATCAACGCTACTTGTCATCGCAAGCCGCGTGCCATCGCCCTTGCCAGCAGCTGTCAACACTGGCAACACCATTGCCATCATCACAAGCATCACCATAGTAGCTGATACCAGTCACCACAGGGGGCTTTGCTCTTTCCACTCCCTTGCAGCGGAGGTGAGAATCGCTTGCTCGAGAAGTAGCGTTTTCTATATATGGGGATTTGAAGACCTCGGGCCGGTGGGGTTGCCCGGGGGGGGGGGGGGGTAGTGGAAGGAGGAGGAGGGGGAAAGGGGTAGGGAGAGGGGGAGGGGAGGGCGAGGCCGAGGGGGGAGGAGGAGGAGGAGGAGGGGGGAAGGCGAGGGGTAGGGGGAGGGGGAAGGGGAGGAGGAGGAGTGGGAAGGCGAGGGGGAGGGGGAGGGGAGGGCGAGGGGGAAGGGGAGGGGAAGGGGGATGAGAAGGAGGAGGAAGAAGTGGTGGGGAGGGGGAGGAAGAAGAGGTGGGGAGGGGGAGGAAGAAGAGGATGGGGAGGAAGAAGAGAAGGAGGAGGGGGTAGGTAGAGGAAGACTAGGAAGAGAAGGAGGAGGAGCAAGAAGTAGAGGAAAAGGATGATAAGGAGAAGGAGGAAGAAGAAGAAATGGAAAACAAAGAGGAGGAGGAGGCAAAGAAGGAGGTGAAAGAGAAAGAGTAGGAGGAGGGTGGAGAGGGAACAGGAGAAGGATTTGGAGGAAGAGAAAGAGGAAGAGAAGGAGGAGAGTGAGGAGAGGGAGAGGGAACAGGAATAGGAAGTGGAGGAAGAGAAAGAAGAAGAGGAGAGGATGGAGGAGGAGGAACGGGAGTGAAAAAGGAGGAGGAGAGAGTGGAAGAGGAGTTGGAGGAGGAGACTAAGTAAAGGAAAGGAAGAAGGAGGAGGAGGAGGAAAAGAATGAGGAAGAGGAAGAGGAGAGGAAATAGGAGGAGGAGGAGTGGAAAAGGAGGAAGAGGAGTTGGAGGAGGAGACTAAATAAAGGAAAGGAAGATGAGGAAACGAAGAAGATGGGAAACGGAAGAAAAAAAACACGAGATAAATATGATGAAAGGAATAGCATAAAAAGAAGAAGAAAAAAATATGAACGAAAGAAAACGAAGAAGATGAAGAAAAAGACGAAAAACACTAATAACGATAATTATAACGAAGAAAAAAAATAATCGAAACCTCGCAAGAAAACAGAAGAAAAAAAACAGGAAAAGAAAAATACAAAAGTAATTATAATATGAAAAAACAACAAGAAAAAGTTTTGAGATTGATAAAGAAGGAGGAAAGGACGATGATAATATGATGGAAAAAAGAACAAGAAAAATGAGGAAGAAAATGATAAAGAAGGACAAAGCAAGAAGAGAAGGTAATTTTCTATATTACCTTCGCCACACCGATATCGACGATTTTGGTATCGTTGGATTCCTCTCACTGTCCACATTCCAAATATGTAGGTTTTATTGCGCGGAAACCCCCCGTTAGCGGCAAACTTGGCCCCGATTGCAAGGGAGGGCATGGAAGGTTCTAGAGAAAATCGAGGTTAAATAACACTAATAATATAACCCACAGTGAAAATAACCATGGTTATTCATATGACTTTCCATTGCAGGGGGCTGTGCCCCCTGCGACCCCCCCCTGGGGGGGCCAGGGGGGGGCTACCGCCCCCTAACCCCCGCCGAGGAAACAAAACCTCCACCACGTATTCCCGGCAGGCTAGAGCGTTACACAATTCTCGTCGATCGCGGAGCGGCGGACGTATTTACCTCGTCGCCCCCGATATAGTGCCCAAGTTTGCCGCTAACAAGGGGTTTTCGCGCAATAAAACCTACATATTTGGATTGTACAGAGTGAGAGGAATCCAACGATACCAAAATCGTCAAAATTACTATATTACGTCCGCTGCTCCGACCGCCGCTCCGACATCGTCGCCCCCGATATAGTGCCCAAGTTTGCCGCTAACGGGGGGTTTCCGCGCAATAAAACCTACATATTTGGAATGTGGACAGTGAGAGGAATCCAACGATACCAAAATCGTCGATATCGGTGTGGCGAAGGTAATATAGAAAATTACCGAAGAGAATAATAATATTAATTACTGCAGAAAGAAGAAGAAGACGACGGAGAAGACGACGGCGAAGATGAAGACGAAGAAGAAGACAAAGAAGAAGAAGACGAAGAAGAAGACAAAGAAGAAGCAGAAGACGGAGAAGAAGAAAACGAAGAAGAAGAAGACGAAGGAGAAGAAATCGAAGAAGAAGACATAGAAGAAGACGGAGAAGAAGAAGACGAAGGAGAAGAAGAAGACGAGGACGAAGAATAAGACGAAGAAGACGAAGAAGACGAAGGAGAAGAAGACGAAGAAGAAGAAGACGAAGGAGAAGAAGACGAAGGAGAAGAAGACGGAGAAAAAGAAGACGAAGAAGAAGCAACAAGACGAGGATGAATAAAGGAACAAGGAGAATGGGCAGGAAAACCGCGGCGAGGAGGACGAGCAGGAGATCCGCCTCACGAGAGCATCCGCCGGGGCCTCGAGGACGACACTGCCTCTTCAAGTCGCACTTAAGGAAGGAGAGGGGGGGGGTAAGGCTGTCCCTTATCTCGTTCTCTCTTTCGTCTTCTCTTCTTATCTCTATCCCTTGCTTCTTTCCATGATATTTTTGTTTGTGTGTGGCTTCCTCCTCTTTCCGTTTCTCTCTTCCCCCTTCCTCCTCATTTTCCCTTCGCGTCCTATTTCTCTCTCCTTCTTATCTCTTTCCCTTCCTTCCTTGCTTTCCTTTCTCTCTCTTTTTCTCTCCTCCCCGTCTTTTATTCCCGATTTCCCTTATTCTATATGTTTCTCCCCCCTTCCGCCATCTCTCCTCTTTAACCTCACTCCCTTTTGCATCCTTTTCTCCATCCTTCTCTCCGTCCCTCCTACTTACCTAGCCTCCTTCCTCCCTCTGGTCCTCTTCTTTGTCCCTTCTCCTTCTCCCTTTCTTTGTCTTATCTTTTTTTTCTTTCTTCCTCTCCTTTCTCCCTCCCTCCTTCACCCCTTTCTCTCTTCCTCCCGATCATCTCTACTACTCCTTTCACTCTTCCCTTCCCTCCCTCTTCCTCATGTCCTCCTTCTCTCTCTTGTGATAAATCTGTTCTTTTGTTCGTCATATTTTATCCTCTTGTCCCTTTCTTCGTTCATTTTTATTTGTTTTCTGTCTCCGTCCATTTCCTTCCCTCCTCCCTACCTATATCCCTCCCTCAACACCCTCTCCCCCTCTTTTCGCCCTCATTCCTCGCCTCCCCCTCCCTCCCTCAGGTCTATCTTTACTCTAACCTACTCTTTTCCTTCCTGACCCCTCCCTCTCCTCCATCAACCCTCTCCTCCATTATTCCCTCCCTCCCATTTCTCCCCTCATCTCTCTTCTCCTCCATTGCTCCCTTCTTTCATTCTTCAACCCATTTCTTTCCCTCCCTTTCTCCCTCCTTCTTTCCCTGATCCTCCTCCCCCTCCATCCCTCCCTTTCCCCTCCATCCTTCTACCTCCTCCCTTCCCTCCACCCTTCTGCCCCTTCCCTTCCCTCCCCTGCCTCTCTCCTTCCCCCTAGCTCCCTCCCCACCGTCGCCAGGGTGAACTTCGGGAAACCAGACGGTCACCCTACCAAACTTGGCCAGAGTTTCCGTAAATTAATCTTCAATTTCAATAATCGGAACTGATCAGTCGCGGTCTGTGGTTAGCGACCTCGAGGGTTTAGGAGGAGGAAGGGGGGGTCATGCTAAGCGTCTTCTCTTCTCTTTCTCTCTCTATCTTCTCTTTCTTCTCTTTCTCTCTTCTGTCTGTACATTTCCGTCTGTTTGCCTGTATAGCTGGGAGGTTCCAGCTGATCGATAGTTTGTCTGTGTCTGTATTGTTGAGTGTCTGTGCGCGATAGATTCTGTTTACTTGCTCTCTCAGTCTGTCACGTTTGTCTGTTCAGTCAGGGGCTCAGCCAAGTATATGGTCCTCGTCCGATCTGAGCCGAGAGCATTTCGGCTTCCTGGGGTCTGCTGACTGGAAGGGCAGCACGAGGTGACCTCATGACCTGTTCGCGACACACAGACGTATGTATGTGTGTGTGTTTGTGTGTGACAGAGGACTAGTGTGACCTTCGCTATTAGAGGACGGGACCTGCGCAGACAGACAACGTGACAAGACCTAACTGCTTCTCTGGACGTCGTGTTCCCCTTCAGCTCCGCTTCCGTAGCACCTGATTAAGCGCGGGTCGTGGATGAGCCAGGCAGAAGCCGATCGGAGCCCCTGCGTCTTGGAGATGGCACAGATTGCGTCACCAAAAACGTGTAAACATACAAAACAATATATAATTTGGATTGGTTTGCTCACTAGCTGAAAAAGCAGGAACAGATAACCGAACTATAAAAAAAGTGTAGCAGTGACAGTAAAAAAAACTACCATGGTCGTAGCGCAATAAGATAAATGGATGAAATAATGATATTAACAGCAGCTGACCAGAATGAAAATAATAATAATGATAATTTCAATAATAAAAACATAATACTGATAATGAAGATGGTGATGATGAGGATCATGATAATAATCAAAATGATAACAATAGTTACAATAATAATGATGGTAATGTGATATATAACATCATAACAATAACAGCAATAGAAACGCCGATAATTGTACGAACAAACACACTCCTTCACAACGTCACCAAAAAGGCCGACCGCAATCACATCACT
>NW_027213879.1:2500-5000 GCF_042767895.1 Penaeus vannamei | reverse complement strand
CTTCGTTGTTCTTTTCTCCTTGTAGTTCCTCGTTCCTTTAACCTCTTCTATCTCTCCCTTTTTATGATCTTCCATTCGTTCTAGCCTCTCTTCTTATTCCTCCCCCTGCTCTCCTCCTCTCCACCCTCTCCTATTCCTCCCTTTCATTTCCTCATCTCCTCTTCTCCCGGCTCTCCTCCTCCCTTCCCCACCCCCTTTCACCCCCCCCCCCTTTCCCCCACCCTCTTTCGATCTTCTCCCTTCCCCCGCCCCCTCTTTCACTCTCCCTCCCTTACCCCCACCCTCTTTCGATCTCCCCCTCCTCTTCGTACTCCTCCTCCACTCCCCACCCCCTCTCCCCCCACCCCCCACTCCAACACCGCCCCTAGGCCCGCCCCCTCTCTTCCCCTCTCCCCATTCCGGACACGCAACTGCCGGTCGTCCCGTCGGAGCCGAAACCGCGTTCTCTCCAGCATTTAGGGAGAGATTAGCACTTTCTACACCTGACTCTGTGAGGAAGGGAGGGAGGGAGGGAGGGAAGGAGGAAGGGAGGGAGGGAGGGAAGGAGGGAGGGAAGGAGGGAGGGAGGGAGGGAGGGAGGGAGGGAGGGAGGGAAGGAGGAAGGGAGGGAGGGAGGGAGGGAGGGAGGGAGGGAGGGAGGAGGAGGGAGGGAGGGAGGGAAGGAGGAAGGGAGGGAGGGAGGGAGGGAGGGAGGGAGGGAGGGAGGAGGGAGGGAGAGGAAGGAGGAAGGGATGATGGATGGATGGATGGAGGGAGGGAGGGAGGGAGGGAGGAAGGGAGGAAGGGAGGGAAGGAGGGAGGAAGGGAGGGAGGGAGAGGGGTGAAGAGGGGAGGAAGAGAAGATAGGAGGAGGAGGGGAAGGTGGACGTGGACAGGGAGAAGGAAGAGGGACGAAGAAGGGAAGTGAAGAGGGGGTGGGGAGAGAAGAGAACAGAAGGGATGGAGAGGGAGGGGAGGAAAGGATGAAAACAGAGATGAGATTGACTGTTTGAGCGGAGTGAGTGTGGAGTGAGGAACTGGGTAAAAGTGAGAGAGTGAGAGAGAGAGAGAGAGAGAGAGAGAGAGAGAGAGAGAGAGAGAGAGAGAGAGAGAGAGAGAGAGAGAGAGAGAGAGAGAGAGAGAGAGGGGGGGGAGAGAGAGAGAGAGAGAGTGAGTAGTAGCGTGTGTGTATAGGTGTGTATGTGTGTGTGTGTGAGTGTGTGTGTGTGTGTGTGTGTGTGTGTGTGTGTGTGTGTGTGTGCGTGTGTGTGTGTGCGTGTGTGTGCGTGTGTGTGCGTGTGTGTGTGTGCGTGTGTGCCTTCGCGCGTGCACGCGCGTGCGTGCGTCCGGATGCGCGTCCGTGTGTGAGTGTATGTATTGGTGTATGTATGTGTAAGAACTTGCGTGTGTGAGCGTGTACGCATGAACGCGTCTGCCCGAGGCGCCGAGGCCTCAGCGCGGCCCTCGGCCTCGCAGCGAAAGGCGGCGGCCCTCGGGCGTCCGCGTCGCCCCGAGGGACCGTCCAGGAAAAGCATCCAATCTGCTGAAGGCCTTTCGAGTGGCTTCGAGTCTGCTCTCCTGCCCACGCCCGGGACAGGAACTTATCATGACAAGTATGGCAGGTAAATGAAACAATGGAGGAAAAAAGTGAAGATTGGAAGAAAAAGAGAAAAAGATGGAGGGAGGGAGGGAAGGAGGGAGGGAGGGAGGGAGGGAGAGAGAAATAGATAGAGTAATAGATAGAGAAATAGAGAGAGAGAGACAGAAAGAGAGATAGATAGATAGAGAGAAATAGATAGATAAATAAATAGATAGATAAATAGATAGATAGATAGAGAGAGAGAGAGAGAATGGGAGAGACCCGCCCCCCCTACCTTGCTTTTCCGTCCTAATATAAATCGCCAGGACACGCAAAGGCTCGACCACAACGTTTCTTTATCAGCTCCTTGAATCGCTTCTCACTTGGGTCCAAACATGAGAAGGATTAAAAGCACCTCCTCAAGCACCCCCCCCCCCCCCACCCCCGCCCCCGCCCCCGCCGTCCATGGTGCCTCTGAGCATTTTGGCCTCAAATCGCTCGAAGGTCCTACTTGAGCGTGTCCTAGAGAGGGAAACACACACATACGCACACACACATAAACACATACACACACACGCACGCATACATGCACATACACACAAACACACATGCACGCACACTCAAGCATACACCCAAGCACACAATAATGCAGCATGGGCAGTACAATAACACACACACAGTGTAAAGTACACAAATGTTACGCTAAAACACGCACACATACACGATGCACACACACACACACACACACACACGCACGCACGCACGCACGCACACACACAAACACATGCACACACACACGCACACACACACACACACACACACAAACAAACACACACACAAATACGCACACACATACACACGAACACACACACGCACGAGCGCTGATGGCCTCTTCTTTGAACACATTTTAATCATTATCAGCATTAATATCATTATATCGTG
>NW_027213878.1:12500-17500 GCF_042767895.1 Penaeus vannamei | reverse complement strand
TCGCGCATCGGGATGCTCCCCCTCCCCCTCCCGCCCCCTCCCGCCCCCTCCCGCCCCCTCCCGCCTCCGACGCCGACGCGAGCGCAAGCAAATCCGTCATCAGCATTCGGCGCACACTCCCCGCAGCAGCTGACGACCAACGCCTGACAAAAAGCCTCGGATCGCCTGCCTTGCCATCATGACAACCCATCTCATTGACTTTCTGCTCGAAGGCATGACATCTTTTGCCAAGTCGAGCTGTGCAAAACCTGCCTTCGCACTCCGGGCTGCATGCGAGACGAGACCAGCTGAGCTCGACGTCAGAGGCCCTCCATCCTCGGCGCGTTCGGCTGATTACGTCCTCCGGGATTAAGACCGAGGAGGATGAGAGAGAGAGGAAGGGCGAGGAGGATGAGAGAGAAAGGAGGGGCGAGGAGGATGGAAGAGAAAAAGGAAGGGCGAGGAGGATGGGAGGGGGAATAGAGGAGGATGCTTGAGCTGAGATTCACTTATTATGGAAGAAAGGAAGGAGAAGTACACGAAGAAGAGAAGAAGAGACGTAGGATTGTACTAACAGGATAGGAAGGCCGCGCTTTTAAAACTCTACGGACACTACCCGCCGCGTTTCAACCACGTATTTTCTTATTAATAGACAAGTGCGTGGACGGATATACGTATAGACAAGTAGACATATGTATAAAAATTAGATAGGAATATAGATAAACAAGGAATTCCAAAGCCGGATAGACTGACTAACATGCAAGTGACCGAAAAGACGAGAAAAATAGGTAGATACCTCAAAACATAGACAAATAAATAGACAGGAAACCATACATATAGAATCATATCAGTCTTAGAAATAAATATAACACACACACACACACACACGCACACACACACACACACGTCACACGCCAGGCGGATCTACAGCGCCATCTCGCGTGACCACAATTCAAATCGAGGAGAATTAAAGGGAACAAACAGTTAATTATTCAGGAGACGCGTTTATACCTTGCTGTTATTGCCTACTCAAGAAGAACATCTCCATAACTAACCCAACGAGAACACCTGCTTCACTCGTAACTCAGGCAGAACAGAAAAATAAAGAGAGAGAGAGAGAGAGAGAGAGAGGGAGGGAGGGAGGGAGGGAGAGAGAGAGAGAGAGAGAGAGGGGGAGAGAGAGAGAGAGAGAGAGAGAGAGAGAGCGAGAGGGAGAGAGGGAGGGAGGGAGAGAGAGAACGAATGGGCGAGAGAGAGAACGAATGACCGAGAGAGAGAACGAATGAGCGAGCAAGAGAGAGAGAGAGAGAGAGAGAGAGAGAGAGAAAGAGAGATTGAGAGAGAGAGAGAGAGAAAGAGAGAGAGAGAGAGTGAGAGAGAGAGAGAGAGAGAGAGAGAGAGAGAGAGAGAGCGAATGAGCGAACAAGAGAGAGAGAGAGAGAGAGAGAGAGAGAGAGAGAGAGAGAGAGAGAGAGAGAGAGAGAGAGAGAGAGAGAGAAACGAATGACCGAGAGAAAGAGAGAGAGAGAACGAATGAGCGAGCAAGCAAGAGAGAGAGAGAAGTTAGCAATAGACATCGCATATTCATCAGCTTAATCTCCCGTGTAATCGACGTCCGCGTTAACATTCACCTCGAGGCGACGGGCGCAGTCGACGTCGCGAAGTGTCGAACGCTGAATCACTCAAGACCTCGCGCAATGCCTTAGCCACTGCGCCAACACCGACCCCATTTCCTCCCCGGTTGGCCCTCCTCCCGGTGCCACGGCCGGCCCCTGCATACGGATGGCTGGCTAATGACCGGTAAGACCTCGGGCAGGATGTGAGAGGCACGGGATAGTCCTGTCCGCACGCACGCACGCACGCACGCACACACGCACGCGCGCGCTCACTCACTCGCTCCTCATACGGGTTTCTGTGCCTTGTGGTCTTGCCGGCTGCCGGTGGTCAGTATTTTGCCGGATTTTTTTTTTCGGTTTCTTTTGTTTATTCATTATTATCATATTTAGTTTGTTATATTTGTTATTATTATATCAGTTTATATTTGATAATTTCTTCATATATATATATTGTTTTTTCATATACACAAATTCATATGTGTGTACGGGTATGTATTGATATACATACACATAAACACATATAATTTCTTGGAATTATCACCGTAATAATAATAATGATGATAATGATTATGATAATAGTGATAGTAATTATAATGATGATGATAATAATAATAAAATGATAATAACAATAATGATGATGATAATGATTGTGATGATAATGATAGTAATCATAATAATGAGGATAACAATAAAAATGATAATGACAATAATGATAATGATAATCATTATAATAATCATAATCATAATAACAATAACTAATGGTAATCATAATGATGATAAAGATAACAAGGATGATATTAGTGATAATAATGATAATGATAATAATGATAAGAATAATCGTAATGAAAAAATAACTATGGTAATAATAGCTAAAAAAATGATAATGATAATAACAATAATAATAATGATAATAATAATAATCAGAATCATAATAACAACAATAATAATAATAATAACAATAATAATAATGATGATAATGATAATAATGATAATAATAATAATGATGATGATGATAATAACAATGATGATGATAATAACAATAATAATAATGATAATAATAATGATAATGATAATAGAATAACAATAGTGATAGTAACAATGATACTGATAATGATAGTGATGATAATTATGATAACAACAATAATAATAACAATAATGATAGTCATAATACTGATAATGATAATGGCAATGATAATAATAATAATAATAATAATAATGATAATAATAATCGTAATAATAATGATAATAATAATAACAATAATAATAATAATAATAATAATAATAATAATAATAATAATTATAATAATAATAATAATAATGATAATAATAATAATGATGATAATGATAATAATAATAATAATAATGGTGATGATACTGATGATGCCGATAGTAAAGATGTGTTATTATTTAAAGATTATTATTTTCATTACTACCATTCTTATTCTCATTCTTATTCTTACCATTCTAGATGTTACCATCGTTATCATTTTAATTATCGTGACTATTACCACTTCGACTAACGTTATCATTATTATATCTTTATCATTACTGTTTTGATCATTATCATTTTCATTATTGTTCCAGTTGTTTATCAATATCTCTTTCATCATTTTTTTTATCCTTAATTTATTACTTTGATTATTACTTCTGTCGTTATCATCATTACTGTCCTTATTATTATCATTATTTATTGCCGTCGTTGTTATTATTATCGCTGTTATTATCTATTTTTTTTCCCCCTTTCCTTTTATATTTTCGTGTCTCCTTTCTTGATTTCTATCCTTCTTTTTCTTTCTTTTCCTATGATTTTTCTTTTCTCACTCTTCCACTTCCTCTGTTCCTTCTGCCACCTCTTTACCCTTCCTCTCTATTCTCCTTCTTCTTTCTCTTCGTCTATCACCCCTCTCCTTCTTCTTTCTCTTCCTCTCCTATTCTCTTCTTCCACCTCTTTCTCTCCTATTCTCCCTCTTCCTCCTCTTCCTCTCCTATTCTCCCTCTTACTCCTCTTCCCCATTCCGTTCCTCCCCCCTCTCCCTCTGCCACCACCCCCTCCCTCTCCCCCTCCCCCTCCTACCCTCTGCCACCACCCCCTGCTCCCTCCCCCCCTCACCCTCCTACCCTCTGCCACCTCCCCCTGCTCCCTCCCCCCCTCACCCTCCTACCCTCTGCCCCTCCCTCCCTCCCCTCCTCCCTCCCCCTCCCCTTCCTCCCTCTGCTACCCCCCTCCTCTCTCGGAATTGTCAGCTAATAGCCCCTTTCAACGCGAGACTGCTGCTACTGCAACTTGCAAAATTGCAGCTGGTTGCACTACCGGACTGCATATTGACGCGGCATGGCCTTCGGCTTGTTGGTGACTTGCGCTCGTTTGCAACTGACTTGATCGAGTTTGCCCGTGGCTTGCCCTGGCTTGCTGGCGGCTTTGATCAGGATTGCCGCCGGATTCCTTTATTTTTTTTTACTTTATTTATTATTCTATTTTTATTTTATCATTTTTTATTATTTTTTTTTTAAGGAAGTGCATGGCTTGGTCTGGCTTGTTGGGAATTCGATCAGCGTTGGATGGTGTCTTCTTCAGGCTTGTCAGGGATTTGGGCTAAAATTGGTCGGGTTTGCTCGTAACTTGCTCAGGCTTGCTCATATATTCACAAGTTAGTTTTAAGTGTGCTCGCGACTGAATGAAAATGATGATGATAATAATGATAACAGTAATGATGATGATAATAATAATAATGATATTGGAAGTAGTAGTAATAGTAATGATAATATTAATAATGATAATAATGACAATAATGATAATAATAATACTGATAAAAATGATATTGATAATAAAGTAATGATAAAAATGATAATGCTAATGATAACAACAGCAGTGATGATAATAATGCTCATAATAATAACAACAACAACGACATCAATGATAATTGCAATTATGAAAATAATAATGGTAACAATTATTATAATGATAACAGTAATAACAATGGTAATAGTGAAAATAATAATAGTAATGATAATGATAATAATAATGATAATAATGATAACGATAATGTTAATAATGATAATAGTAGTAATAATAATGATAATAGAAATAATAACGATAATAATACTGATGATAATAATAAGGATACTACTACTTCTACTACTACTACTATTACTACTACTAATAATAATAACAATAAATATAATAATAATATAATAATGATTATTATGATAGTGATAATAAGAACAATAACGACAGCAACAACTCTAATAATAATGATAATGATGATAAATGTAATAATAAAGCTAATAATAATGATATCAATAATGATAATGATAAAAATAATAACAGTAATAATAATAATAATAAATAATGATAATAATAATAGTAATAATAATAATAATGATAGTAATAATAATAACAAATAA
>NW_027213878.1:0-5000 GCF_042767895.1 Penaeus vannamei | reverse complement strand
TAATGATAATAATAATAATAATAATAATAATAATAATGATGATAATAATGATAATAATAATAACAATGATAATAATGGTGATAATAATAATGATAATAATGACAATAACAATAACAATAATAATAATGATAGATAAACAAATAGAAATAAAGTAGAATAAAAAAAATCGAGGAAATCTTCTAACATTCAAGACATGTTTTGCTTTCTTCTTCTTCGTCCGCAAAAGAAACAAGAATTCACAAGACAGAAATTCACCCGTTAAGGTTACACGTATAACATCTCACGCGTCAACTAGCTTCTTCTCTAAGACAGTGTGAGAATCGGCATCACTATTTTTTTTTCTTTTTCTTCTTTTTCTTTTTCTTTTTCTTTTTCTTTTTTTCCTTTTTCTTTGTCGTCTTCTTCGTCGTCTTCTTCTTCTTTTTCTTTTTCTTTTTCTTTTTCTTTTTCTTTTTTTTTTTTTTTTTCTTTTTTTTTTCTTTTTCTTTTTCTTTTTTTTTCTTTTTCTTTTTCTTTTTCTTTTTCTTCTTCTTCTTCTTCGTCGTCTTCTTCTTTTTCTTTCTTCTTCTTCTTCGTCTTCTTCTTCTTCTTCTTCGTCTTCTTCTTCTTCTTCTTCTTCTTCTTCTTCTTCTTCTTCTTCTTCTTCTTCTTCCTCTTCTTCTTCTTTTGGTCGAGATTTTTTTCTTATATAGCCACGGGGTGTCTTTTTTGGTCTGTGGGAAAAAACCCTTAAGGTGAAATAAATTGAAGGTGAAGAAGAAGGATGAAGAAGGATAATGGAGGAGTTGGATGAAGATGAAGATGAGGAGGTGGAGGAGGGGGAGGGGGAAGAGAAGGAGGAGGTGGTGGTGGAGCAGGTGGAGCAGGAGGAGGAGCAGGTGGAGCAGGAGGAGGGAGAGGAGGTGGAGCAGGAGGAGGAAGAGGAGGTGGAGCAGGAGAGGGAGGTGGAACAGGAGGAGGAAGAGGAGGAGGAGGAGGAGGAGGTGGAGCAGGAGGAAGAAGTGGAAGGGTAAGAAAAAGAAAAAGCAGACGAAGATGAAAAGAAGATGGGGAATAATAATAAAAAGAAAAAGAAAGAAAATAAGCTAAAAGAGAAAGAAGAAGCAAATAAGCTAAAAGAGGAGGAGGAAGAAGAAGAAGAAAACGAAGAAGAAAAGATAGATAGAAAGAAAGAAAGAAGAAGCAAAGAGAGAAGAAGAAAAAGAAAGAAAGAAAGAAGACGGAGAAGAAATCGAAGAATGAATAAATAAATAAAGAAGAAGGAAAAAGAAAGAAAGAAAAGAAGATATAGGAAGAGGAAGTCAGGGAAAGAAGTGTCTCTGTGCCAGCGTCTTCTTGCTTCGATTTGGTCTGCAATGTCCCTCTGTGTGTATGTGTGCAATAGAGCTATGATTCCCCGAGCAATTGCAGTGTTCAAGAAGAGTATACTCCCGGGTATATCAGTATAATTGAGCTATCTTTGTATGAGCCTTGTTTAGCCTTTTGAACGCACTGAGAACTGGTGTAATATAATGTCAATTGATTTTTTTTTCTTTTTTTTTTTAATTTTTATTCTGTCTCTCTCTCTCTCTCTCTCTCTCTTAATCTTTTTTTTCGTCATTTGTGTTCTATCATTATCATTTTCTTTAGATTCTTTTCTTTCGCTTCGCCATCATCATTTTGAAGTTTGTCGAAGCGTGACTAATGGAACGATATTATATGAATGAAATGCGGTGATAGGAGAAAATGGGATTTCAATTTATGTAAAGGTCATTATGCAACTGTGACAATGGAAAACCCCGGTAAACTTTGCTTAATTTTGGTGTTATTTGTCCACGCTTCAGTAGGTCTCGGTCCCTGGGGCTCTTTTGATGGAGGGCTGCCTTGCATGGGCTGTGATTGACATTGCAACATTCTGGGTAATGAGGTCTTGTGGCATACCATTACCTGCATCTCTCTTTTTTTTTTTTTTTTTTTTTTAGTTCCCACTCTTCCTCTCTTCATTTAATTATTTTTGTATTTTTTATTTCTCTCTTTGCTATTTATATATCTCTGATTGTTTGTTTGTTTATTCTGTGGGTGCCCCCCCTTCTCTGCCTATTTCTACCTTTCCCTGTCTCTCTCTCTCTCTCTCCTTCCCTCTCTACCAATTTCTGCCTCTCCCTCTCTACCTATTTCTGCATTTCCCGGTCTCTCTCTCTCTTTCTCTCTCTCTCTCTCCCCCCTCCCTCTCTCTCTCTCCCTACCCCCGTCTCTCTCTTTCATAACAAAGATGTTAATGCAATTTGTAGACAGATGGCATTACATAGTGTCCTCCGTTTTTTTCCAGAGCTTACTTCATGAATACTGTCGAAGATAATGCTATCATATATATCTTATATAATTCTGATATCATTATTACAGTTTTCAGCATTATTAAAATCCTTTCAATCGTTCTACTTTGGCTGATTTGAAATTATCTGATCTTAATTTTCATCTTGATAATCAAAATGTCAAAGAGCCACATAAATATAAAAAAAGTACGTATACATGCGTGTATACATATACATATACGTACATGAACATCCACGCGTGAGTACAGACAGACCATCCAGACAGCAGATAAACAAAGAAAGGAAAGAAAACATATCCACACGACGGTAAACATCCACGCACTCAATCACTTACAGAAATAGGCTCAATTTGAACCCCTCCGATCGCGCTCAGTTCCAAGGACGAGATCGCTTCGCCTTCTGCTCCCTCGCGCCGTCGCTCTCCGCTCGCCCGGCGTTGGCGTGTGCGGCTCGTGCGTGTATGCATAAATAAATAAATAAATTTATGTGTGTGTGTGTGTGTTTACACACACACATATATATAAGTATATATATATATATATATATATATATATATATATATATGTATATATATGTATATATAAACATATAAATATATATATATATATATATATATATATATATATATATATATATATATATATATATATATATATATATATATATATATATAAAGAGTGTGAGAGAGAGAGAGAGAGAGAGAGAGAGAGAGAGAGAGAGAGAGAGAGAGAGAGAGAGAGAGAGAGAGAGAGAGAGAGAGAGAGAGAAATAGAGAGAGAGAGACAACCCAGCGAGAAGCAGAACAGTTCGGCCCCCGCGAGGCGCCGGCGCCGGCGAGGCCGATCACAAATTCCGCGCGGGCGTCCCGCTCCCACGCGACCTCGGAGGTTTATGGCTGCAACAGAGACATCGGCGAGACAGCATCTTTCCCGCGCTGGAGGTGCTTATCATGCCGCCTCCGCCGCCCTGCAACGCGAGGTGAAAAAAGAGGCTCTCATCCCGCAAATGCTAATGACCAGCAAGTAGAGGGAAAAAACTACGGCGCACCTTTGGCACCTTCCCCATTATGCAGATACAATGCAGCCATTGCACGAGTCCACGTCTCAATCAGTTAACTGCGCATCATGGTCGCGATCCCTCGGCGGCCGCGCGCTCGCCGCCCTCCAGCCGCTCCCTCGCAGGCTCCTCGGCGGCGACTGCGGATCATGCGGATTGGTGCAATGCTTTACAAACGCTCTATTAGCGGCAATGCCAATAAATTGCAACAGAAGTTGATGCTCCGCGCGATCGGACGCGCCGGCTAAATTGTTCAGTCATCACCATCATGGTCAGATGCGGGGACAGTGCCACCCCGGGGAACTGCGCTCGATTTACGCCGCCGCGCCTGCGCCGGGCGGGTCGGCGGCGCTATGGGCGGCACGTGGACGCTGGCTCTCGACTCCGAACAGCCCGCGGGCGTTCCACGAGAAGGAAACACGACGCGATAAATGGCCGGGGAAAACGCGTGATCGCGGCAGGCATCGTACACCGGCCACCCTGAAGGCGCCCCAGGCCGGCCAACTAACCAAACCGCCGCACTCCGCCGCCCGCACGCTACCGAGCTCTACTAAATCATCGCACAGTCAACGCTCGCTGCACTGACCACCAACTATTCATCAGACTTATTACTCTCCTCACGATGATGAGGTGACTCATGTAGTCAAGCGACGCCACGCAAGCCCTGATTTCTGGCGTAATGGGGTCGTCACAGCCGTAGCGACGTAATTGGCCGCCAGCACACGACCAGGTTAGCTCTGGACGCGTCGCTGTGACCAATGAATCGCCCGCGTGTCACGATCGGCGGCAGCGACGCGCCGTAAACCGGGCAGGGAGCCGATGAATTATAAACTCCGAAGTCTGTCCATAAACACACGCCCAAACACCGAGGGTTCTTGTCCTCACAACCTTCGTGTATCAAGGTTAGGACAATGATACCACTCGCGCTCTTCTTTTTTTCTTCTTCTTCTCTCTCTCTCTGTTTTTTCTTTCTTTCTGTCTTCTCTTTCTCCTTCTCTCTCCCCTCTCTCTCTCTCTCACTGTCTTCTCTTTCTTGATGAAGTTATTTAGTCTTAATTAAAGGCCATTGAGATTTTGACGATCTTTCGGACAAATTGGCTCGCTCGCGGAAGATACAAAAGCGACGACCCGGAGTGGGGGCTGGCGGGGGGAGGGGGAAGGGGGGAGGGGGAAGGGGGGAAGAAGGAGGGGGTCGGGGGAGAGGGGGAAGGGGTCGGGGGGAGGGGAGGAGGAGGAGGGGGTCGGGGGACAGGGGGTCTGGGGAGAGGGAAGGGGGGAAGGGGGTCGGGGGAGAGGTGGAAGGAGGAGGGGGTCGGG
Organism: Penaeus vannamei; assembly: GCF_042767895.1. Classification (NCBI taxonomy): domain Eukaryota; kingdom Metazoa; phylum Arthropoda; class Malacostraca; order Decapoda; family Penaeidae; genus Penaeus; species Penaeus vannamei. The sequence continues at coordinate 315 of NW_027213878.1, read as the reverse complement.
GGGAGAGGGGGAAGGAGGAGGGGGTCGGGGGAGAGGGAAGGGGGTCGGGGGGAAGGGGGGAGGGGGATGACTTCACTTGACTTCAGCGCTGGCCACTTCAGCGCCAGGAATTTTCTCTGCGACGCAACATTACACGCATGTAAGTGACGGAGGAGGAGGAGGAGGAGGAAGGAAGAAGAAGAGGAGGAGGTGGTGGTGGTGGAGGAGGAGGAGCGGCGGCAGAGGAGGAAGGGGAGGAGAAAAGAAAATAGAAGAAAATGAATAAAAGGAAAGAAAAGAACAAGGGGAAGTAAAGAGAAAGAAAAAAGAAAAGAA
>NW_027213877.1:0-2500 GCF_042767895.1 Penaeus vannamei | reverse complement strand
TCAACCAAGTAATCATAAGTTTACCAACTGTAGACAACTACTGCATAAGATACTGTAGGCAACTACAGTAACTTATGCACATGGTGCAGTTTTCTGTTTTTTAAAGTGTGAAGACAAAATGAATAATTGAAACTATTATATACTGCAATTTTTGTTCTCTCCCTCTCAAGGAACTGTACTTATTAACATATTTAAGAGAAAAAAGGGGATAGAAAAATTTACTATTAGTAATAAACTCGCTAATACCAAGCAACTAGTTGCATAAAATAATTACAGTAGTAAAAGCCTGCAGATATAATAAATGCAGTAACTTAAAATAATAACATACTATGACTACTTACCATCAAAAAATATATAAAATTCTTACCTGAGTATGATTAGGAAGGCCTGTGGAGTCCATACGACTGGCAACATTAACAGTGTTACCCCAAATATCATATTGAGGCTTCCTTGCCCCAATGACGCCAGCTACAACTGGTCCAATATTCATACCTAAAAGTATAGTGCCATACATTAACACAAACTAAAACTTCATCATTAAAATCAGAAAACAAAGAATAATAATTTGTCTTTGTTATAAACATCATGATCATCAAAGTAACCTCAACTTACCAACTCTCAAGGTAAAGCTATTATAAGAATTTTCATTGATGCTTGAAAGTTTATCTTTAAAGGCAAAGACTAGCTCAGTAAGCATCGTCATATAGTAGTTTGCAGAGTCATCCTTATCCAGTATTCTCATGTCAGGCATGAGACCCACAGCTGCCATGAAGGTAGATCCAACAGTTTTGATCTTGTCAATAGCTTTAAAACGCTCATCATCCAGCAGCTGTCACCCCAAAAAAGGAATAGGTATATCATTAGATAAAATTTTAAAAACAAAACTCTGACAGTATGAAACATACATCTGCCACTATTCTACAAACTTTTGGCTGTTTAATCTATAGCCACATTACCAAGTCACACACAAAAAAAAAAACACTTTCACACAAGGATAAAGGCCTCACCTCATCAAAGTCTGCTATGATTTCATTCAAGAGACGAAGACATTCTGTGCCTTGGTTGTTCACTGCAAGCTCAGTGTAGAACTCATGGAAATTAGGAATGGATGCAAAGAGCACTCCTACGCGACTATAACTCTGGTGATAAAGATCCTGCAAAAGTAAATATGAAAGAATGTGACATTTGAGATGCATGACCTTTACCATATTTTTATACCGCATAAAAAAAGCTATGAAAGAAAATGAAAATGGTGTAAGCACCTAAATAAAGGAAATCTAATGCTAGCTGTGTGCATATATATATATTTTTTTCTTATTATTATTTTATTTTCCCCTATTAGAATCTATGATTTTCCTAAACATGGCCCTAATATGTAAAGCTGTATTTATAATAATAAAAAATAACAGCATCAACAAACCATGGAATGTATACCTGGCTATGTTTCCTAGACTCTTGATTGCAACCCCATACACATAACATACAAATTTCACAGGAGTAGAATTTTCTAGTCAGAAAATTTGTAAAATGTTAATATTTACAGAAAACGTCACTGTTTAAAGCTATCCAGCACTAGCCAGTTACCACATAGATTAGGGTATTGGAACCAAGCTCTGCAAATTCAAATAATAAATGAAAATATTGCTGTACTACACTGAATTTTTGTGAAATTATCTGATCAATAAAGAGTGTTTTTTTAATAAAAATTATGCTAGATATTGTTATTGCCTGTATAAACTTAAAAAATGTCTCAGTACACTACTTTTTCTTCTTTCTGAGCTTGCCCATGTCACCCTTTTTAAAAAATGAAGTGGAAATAGTCTAATTTTATTCAAAAGTAATTTTTTTTTTCTACTATTTTGTCTTTTTTCCACCAAACACTTAAAAAAATTATTTTTATTCAATTTTGCACTTAAATCAAACTTTGCATATCCACAACATAAAAAAGAGATTGAAGCTGAAAAAAGGAAAACAATGAAGTTTAGTTATTCTTGGCTTTAAAAAAAGAACTTATGATAACTTAATAGGATAAGAATAAAAGTGCACAAAAATAGAGACAGAAAGAAAAAGAAAAAAAAACAAAAAAACTTACCATGTTATTTCTAAATTGGTTGTCTAGGAAATGTGTAGCAACATGAGCTGGCAGTAAATTAAACAAGATGCGACGGTTGCTCTCCTGTAGGGCATCCATATCTTGCTTTTCTTCTGATGCCTGATAAAAAGAAGCCATTTTTATAATAAAAGCATTTTGCCTAGTAAATGATGATTATAATGATGAAGATGATTAATGATGATGATGATTAAAATATAACATAAACAATCTACTGCTTTTCTTTCTGTAGGACCTTCTCTTTATATTCTTCTTTTTCTGTTTACTGAAGTTTATCAACTTCTTTATCATGCGAATTTGTAAAAAAAAATACACCAAGTATCCCTTTCTTACCTGGCACTGCCAGAGAAAATCAAGGCGCGCAGTCCACTCAACTTGGCGACCATGAGC
>NW_027213876.1:20000-21707 GCF_042767895.1 Penaeus vannamei | reverse complement strand
AAGAAAAAAAGGATATACTGATGATATTGAAGAAATATAGATGCCAAGAAATCAGAAATCCTCAATAATAAAATGAATGATAATAAAAACGAATGAGAGAGAAGTCTAAAAATGATGTAATGATTCGATATAAACATGATAGATGCTTTCAGTATTAATGACAACAGCAACGATGACAATAAAGAAAATAATAACGAAAAAAAATGATAATACACACATAAACAAAATTAGGGATAATGATTAAGATAATGATAATAATGGTGATTATCAAAATAAGATTATTAAAATGTTGATAATGATAATCATAATCAAAACGCTAATAATAATCATATCAAAGTAAAATGATAATATTAATGATAAGAGCAATGACAAAGGTAATAGAAATAATAACAATAATGTTAATAACAATAATGATGATAATGATAACAATAGTAATAACCATAATGATAATGATAGTAATAATAATGATCACAGTGATAGTATTGATAATAAGGATAATAAGAATGGATATAATAATAATGTTAATATTCTTTTAATGACAATGATTATAGTGAAGAAAATGAAAATAGTAATAACGACAATGATCATAATAATAATAGTGATAATGATAAAAATGATGATAATGATAATAGCAATAGTAATAATAATAATTGTAATTGTAGTGAAATTAATAATAGTGACAATGATAACAATGATAAGAAAATGATAATACTCTCAAAACAACAACTACTACTAGCACCACCACCACCAACAAACATAAAAACAAAAGAAAAGAAAAGAAAGAAAATAAACAAAAAAGCACAAAGAATCAGACCCGAAGGCCAATCCTACCTCCTCCCCGGCCCGAATAATCAAATCAAAATAAACAAAACACGAGAAAGACACGAACCATCTCCACTGAGCAGGAACGGGGAGAAAAAAACAAAAAAATAACTCGAAACACTGGATAGCACTGTTGGCGTCCTCCGTAAATAAACATCTTGACATGGTTATCCCCGGGGCTCTTCCGGAGTTTTTGGGGCTGATATTTCTTTAACAAAGTTCCCGGAGTATCCTTCACGAGGTTAAAAGGAGTCCTCCAGCACGACAAGAGCTCAGGAATTACGTTATTCCACGGGAGTGCGAGGTGAGAGCTTGGGTTCGACCTTCTGTTCAGTCACCCCTGTCGGATCCCGTTTTCTATGTGGCTGGGCAGGGATGGGAATTATTATTATTATTATTATTATTATTATTATTATTATTATTATTATTATTATTATATATGTATATATATATATATATATGAATATTTATATATGCATATGTATACATGTATATGTATGTATATATGTGTGTGTGTATGTGTGTGTGTGTTTCTGTACATCTACAGTTTTAAGACTTGTTTGATAGTATTACTACTAGTAGTACCATCATTTAGTAATATTCTTGTTATCATTATCAACAACATCATCGTTGTTACATTCATTATTGTAATTGTAACCATTCCCAATATTCTTATTAAGGCCTATAACTTTCAGTATTGTTTTTATTTTTATTTTTGTTGTTATTGTTATTGATGTTGTCATTATTGTTATTATAATACTGCTAACAACAATGGTGATAATATTTTTTTTATTATTATCATCATTATCATCATTACTCTTATTACTATTATCAGCATCATTATTATATTATCCTCATTATTATTACTATTATTATCATTATTAT
>NW_027213876.1:5000-10000 GCF_042767895.1 Penaeus vannamei | reverse complement strand
TGGACAGCCTCTGCCACTTTTCCTGGCGCCATTAAAAAGTGGACCGCAGTTCTATAGACATTCCGCTTACGAGACACTTTTTCGTGGCAGTTACAGCCAGTGTCTTCATCCGTGTCTGGGAAACTGCTTGCACCCTCGCCCTTCTTCTTAAGAGGGAGAGAAGAGGTCCGAAAGCAGGTAGAGTGGTAATTAGGGCTATTTTTACTATTTTACGTGATAGGCCTATCTTTATTGATGCTACAGGTAATATATTATTTGGCAGAGGATGATTTTTTGGGGGGATATGTCTTATTTTTATTTTTGTTTTGTTTTTTAGTGTGGTTTGATTATGTGTAGATACTGTGTATAGTGATGGTAGTAGTAGTAGTAGCGATAGGCCTATCTTTATTAATGCTACAGGTAATATATTATTTGGCAGCGGATTTTTTTGGGGGGGATATATATCTTATTTTTATTTTTGTTTTGTTTTTTAGTGTGGTTTGATTATGTGTAGATACTGTGTATAGTGATGGTAGTAGTAGGAGTAGTAGCAATAGCATTTATAGCAGTTATAGTAGTAGTAGGAGTTGCAGTAACGACAGAATAGTAATAGTTGCAGCAGCAGCAGATAGTAGTAGTGGTAGTAGTACTGGTAGTAAATTTACGTATTTTTTTTATTTCACCAGTATCATTTATCTATTATTTTATTCATCTATTTATTTAAAAATCCGGCAACCTCCAGACCATATTTTCTATATTTATTATTTTTTAAAATAAATCCGGCAACCTCCAGAGCTGCAGGATTTTCGAAAATATTGGAATTTTCATGGTTATTTTTGCTGTACATGATCAAAAGCAAATGAATAAGTGCGCGATCCTTTAAAGAAAGGAACACCTCGTGTTTGGTCTTCCACAGAACCACACGCGTTTTATTTCCCTCCACAAAATAGTGATCCACCAATGAAAAGTCTCGAACAGAAGCCCCCCCCCCCCCCCACCCCACCCCCGCCAACAGAAAACGGGGACGGGAGAGTGTCACAGAAAACGAAATTCGCCGAAAAAAAAAAAAATAACGGTGACAAATTGCGTTATGATTCGTTAGTGTTATTGTTTACCGCAGGACTGGCTCCACGGCGGGAAAAATATCGAAATATATCGGTAGGCTTTGAAGTCTTTTTTTTTTTTTTTTTTTTTTTTTTTTTTTTTTTTTTTTTTGAAAGCGATGTATCAATGTATTTTTGCTCTTTGTGCGGCATTGGCTGTTTCTAGTTGTTTGTTTGTTTTTGTGTCTGTCTGTAGATGGATGATATATATGCATGCATATACATGTATGTGTGTGTATCCATGTATATATATATATATATATATATATATATATATATATATATATATATATATATATATATATATATATATATATATATATATATATATATATATATATATATATATATATATATATATACACACATAAGCACACACACACACACATACACATACACGCATATATATAAGCACACACACATATATGTATATATATCATCGAGAAAGTACACTATTCACAAAATGGATTTATTGAAATGTGAAACAAAAGTTTCGAAAATCCTAAATTGTTGTTTCATTTTTGAGTAAATCTAGTTTGTGTAGAGTTTTTTCAACCACGGTATCAAGTACGGTAGAATGTTTTACCATTATTGTTATTAAAATCATTATTGTTATCATTATAATCACAACCATTTTTAATAATTATTTTATTGATGTTGTCTTTTCTATTTGTTATTGCTATTATCATTATCACTAATAATATTATTATCATTATATTATCACAACTATTATTATCATTATATTATCACAACTATTATTACCAACATTATTATTATTAAACCGATGTTGATGCTTGATGCTTCCCTTCCCAGAGCCCTTGATGTGAGAACCTCCGGCTAATTCTGTGTATGTGGAGGACGACCTTGTGTCAGAACTCTTCTGTGATAGAGAACTTCCACATATTGTTCTCAAATACTTCGTTGTCCTCAATTTTGCAGTTTTATGAGCGGGTTCAGTTCCCATGTCAATCCCAATTTCAGTCATTTGGTTGTCAGTGCTATTACAATAGGTTCAGAATTACTAGTTACATGTTACAAAATGATAAGGTACCTTTTTCATTTTCGATATTCGTGTTGGCCAGTCTCTTTTTTTTCAGGTCGGTATCACTCACTCGTATGTCTCTTAAGGATGGCTATATTAATGATTTTAATCTCTTTTTCATGTTTGTCAAAGAGAATAATGTTTGTTCTCCGGACTTCAGCCACTGAATCGTTTGGATTGCTATATTCCACGAGATTTTGAACTCCAAAATCTGGCTTATTCTCGCGACATTACAACACTCGTTCTGATTTATGATTCTTACACTCCTACGCTCGCAAATGATACATAATACTGTCTCTTTTCCATTGCTACACTTCCGACAAAGGTATTTGACATAGCCAGTTATTCAACCTTACTCCTGGAAATGCAGACAAAGCCTCTGTGCAACTCTGTAGATCCCTTTTCCTCTGTCACATTCAGGTGTTTTTCTTATCTTTCCCTTCCAACTTTCTTAGGTATTCTCTACGCTTCCTCTTCTCTTTCCAGATGACCAATCTTTGCTCTGTATCTTGCTTCTTAGAAAAAAAAATCGGGTGAAAATAATGAAAATCGTCCTCATTTTCAAACGCCAATAATCAACCGTTTAACCTGATGCTCGACACGGCAGCCAAAGTTGCTTTCCTCATGAACAAAATGGATCTCGCATTTCATTAACTCTCTTCCTCCCTTACTTCTAGACACATAAAGCCTTTCAACACCATTTCTATCACTCGTCGTCTTTCTGTGTCCTTTGAACATTTCACAATGCCTGCACCATATCTCTGAGAATAAAGTCCAACCCTTCACTATTCTGATCTTGTTCCTGTTCTTAAATTTCTTAATTTCGTTCACCTGAGGTTAGTCTCGTCTTAGGCTCTTTCACCTCACTCTCCTTCAGTTCCTCGTAGTCTGAAATACGAAGATATTTGCATCCACCTTCCACTACATCCCGTATTTCTCCGTATTGCATCAGAGGACACTACATTTTCCTCTTTGCATAATAAGTACTCAAACCCGGTTTTTTTTATTTTTGGTTTTCCCGAGTCCATCTCGATGCTCTTACTGAATATCTGCAATGCTGTGGTCGATGCATTTCCATAACGCTCACATTTTTTGAAACATTTTTAGTTCGTCCATTAACAACAGGTGGTTCAATCTTCTTCATTTCTAACAGCAGGTGGTTCAATTCATTTTTAAGATATATCCTAATATCACTTTTCATAGTATCTGTGTAGGGAGATCATACAAATTAGAAAGAGCGAGGGTGACGAACTGTCCCCTTTTCCAGTTGTTAAACTTCGCCAAGAATTCTCCACGTGTTCTTCAGCAATTTCCTGACAAAATTCACAATTTTTCCAACACCTGCGTCTTTCTACGATCCAGACAGGGGCCACCATACCATAGGCCTACTTAAAATCGATCAACGAGCAATCAAGGCCATTCTATCTATAAGTTGATCCTTTGTTTCGTCTTCCATCCTTCGTTCCATTATTTCGTTTCAGTGGCATTTTTTTGTTCGTCTATTCTTCTGTTTCACTAACAGCTTTTTATTTATCCACCGCTAGCTAAGTCACGTGGTGGACCGTCGCCATGGCAACAGCGTCCTTCGCGTACCGAATGGTCGCAATCCTTCGAATGCGGGCGTTGGCTAAGAACTCCGCTTAATATCTTATCAGAGAAGTCATTTTTTTACGGGTTCTCTTTCTCTAATTTCCAAGACAATTATATTCAAAGAAGTTTAAATAAACTGAAAACGAAAAGAGATAATGGAGATTATATGAATAAAAAAAATCTTTTAAATCATTAATCATAATAAGACAACCAATTTATCCTCGTCTTTTTAAATCTAAAATAAACCTATCATTTAGTAAAACGGAGAACATTTCAAGTGGAAAAGTCTGATCAATTTAATTAACATTCTTTTGTTGATATCGAATTCAGTGACCATTATTTTCAACTTCATTAGATTGTATATATAGGGTTTATTTTGATGACGTCACAAAAGTTACGGATGCTCTGTGAATATGGTCGGTCATTTTGGTCTTTTCGATTTTCAAAAAGGATGGAAAATAATGATGTATCCTTCCCCCAGAGTGTAAGGTAGACCTATTTTTGGGATCGTTTTGGCAGAGAACCGTTCACCCTGAAGTCCTCCATTTCACTATTTCTTTTTTGTTGTTTAGTTCATCCATATGCATTGCAATTTCGTATAACGACGTCAAATATTTCTACCTGTCCTTTGTCCTCTTACCAGTGGCGTTATTTCAGTCCGGTCACCATATCAGTACCTATCCTTATATCGTTATATTTTCCCTTCCTCTCCCAATTCAATGCCTCCAGCGACCTATAGGCCATTGCTCATGTTCTTTCAATTATCTTAAATTGTTTCTCTGTTAGGACAATCAAGTGATCTTAAATTGTTTGATTCTTGAGTTGTATCTCTTCATTTCGTCATCATCATCATCACCACCATCATCATCTTCATCATTATCATCATAATATTTTTACCAATAATATTATTGATGGTGATGAGGATAATAACAATAATGATTACAATTGTGATGATCATAACGATGATAATAACATAATTTCGGACAACAGTGATATTGATGATATAAACTATAATTAAAATCATAATGGTAATGATACCAAAAGGGTCTATATCAACATCAGCATCAATAATCACTTTGATAATGACACAAACGAAAAGAAAAGAATATTAAAAGAAAACAAACACGCTGCCTCTCTAATCTTCTCTCTCCACCATCCATTTTTTTCCACTCAAAAAAAAAAAAAAAAAAAAAAAAAAAAAAAAAAAATCAGACCTAATTCTCGCTTTAATTACCAGCACTGATTAATAATGAAATTTAATTGCCTGATGACTGACAAATATACGT
>NW_027213875.1:35000-37500 GCF_042767895.1 Penaeus vannamei | reverse complement strand
GATATATCTGTGTCCTCCTTTCTCTCTCTCTCTCTCTCTTTCTGCCTTTGTCTTTGTCTCTTTCTTCTTTTCTCTCTTCACTCTCTCCGTCTCTCTCTCTGTCTGTTTTTTTTTTCTCTCTCTCTCTCTCTCTCTGTCTGTCTCTCTCTGTCTCTGTCTCTCTCTGTCTCTCTCTCTCTCTCTCTCTCTCTCTCTCTCTCTCTCTCTCTCTCTCTCTCTCTCTCTCTCTCTCTCTCTCTCTCTCTCTCTCTCTCTCTCTCTCTCTCTCTCTCTCTCTCTCTCTCTACTTCTCTCTTCCTCTCTCCTTCTCCATTTCTCTTTCATTTCCTTTTATTCCAACCTGTTACCCAACCCCTCCACATTATACTTAGCCATTTTCGCTCTCTCTCACTTCCTCTCTTTCTCTCTCGCTTTTCCCTCCGATCCCGTAACCTTATCTCTCTTTCCTTTCTTCTTCTCCTATTATCATCCTTTTCTCTCCCTCTCTCTATTCTACTTTTCTAACATTCTCTCCATTCGCTTTGTTTGTGTTGATTCTCCCTCACAAAGAATGAATGATCGAGATTGGTTTAGGTTTTTATGGCGAAATTTTCCTTTAGATGAATAAATGTTCTTTAATCCGTTTTGTTTTTATATCATTTTATAATTTTATTTTATTTCCTGTTGTTTCATTTTTATGGTTTTATTTCCCACTATGTTACTTGGTTTGGAAATATTTGAATTATTTTGTGTATATTATCAGGGGAAGGTATGAGGATATTTTTTTAAAATTTATGTTTTATTTTTGTTTCTTTTATTAAAAAAAATATATATATTATCATTTTTTGTCGTATTCTATTCTTAATAGATTTTTTTCTCATGATCGCAACCTCCCTACTCTCATCTCCCTACCTCTCTTCTCTCTTTTTTTATCTGCCTTTAGTCTATTCTCATTATCATATTCCGAACCCAAGGCACACACGCACGGACGCATACAGATGCATGTACAAAGACATTTCTGTATCTTTATGTCTTTCTGTCTGTCCCTCTCTCTCTACTTCCATTTCCCTCCTTTTCTCACTTCCTCTCTCTTCCTCTCTCTCTCTCTCTCTTTCTCTCTCTCTCTCTCTCTCTCTCTCTCTCTCTCTCTCTCTCTCTCTCTCTCTCTCTCTCTCTCTCTGTCTCTCGCTCTGTCTCTCGCTCTCTCTCTCTCTCTGTCTCTGTCTCTGTTTCTCTCTCTCTCTCTCTCTCTCTCTCTCTCTCACTCTCTACCTCTCTCTCTCTCTCTCTATCTATCTCGTTCTATCTCTCGATCTCTCTCTCTCTCTCTCTCTCTCTCTCTCTCTCTCTCTCTCTCTCTCTCTCTCTCTCTCTCTCTCTCTCTCTCTCTCTGTCTCTCTCTATCTCTATCTATCTATCTATCTATCGATCGATCGACCAAAATGTGGAATCCCCTACTACAAAATATAAAAAATATCTCCAGCCTTTATACATTCAAAATAAAAACAAAGGAATATATTTTGAATTGTCAGTGACGTTAGGCATTTAATTGCAAAATCAAATAATGTGCAATCTTATTTCACAACTCATAACTGCTCATGAACTTGATATTGCTTATAATTATTCTAAATTACTGTGTCCTGTAACCATCTGTGTAAAGAGAAGAACCATTGTAACTAATGGTATATAGGATTTCAATCTGAACTTTACTTTGAATTTCCTCTCTCTCTCTCTCTCTTCTTCTGTTTCTCTGTATCTCTCTCATTCTCTCTCTCTCTCTCTCTCTCTCTCTCTCTCTCTCTCTCTCTCTCTCTCTCTCTCTCTCTCTCTCTCTCTCTCTCTCTCTCTCTCTCTCTCTCTACCTACCTACCTATCTATCTATATCTCCCTTCCTTCTGTCTCTCCTTCCCTCCCTCTCTCTCTCCTACTTCTATCTCTCTCTCACACTGTCTCTCTCTCCCTCCATCTCGCTCTCGCTCCCCCCCTCTCTCTCTGTACCTATCTATCTATGTATCTATCTATCTATCCATCTATTTATCTCCTTCTTCTGTCTCTCCTTCCCTCCCTCTCTCTCTCTACTTCTATCTCTCTCTGCACCCCCACCTCTCTCTTTCTCTCTCTCTCTCTCTCTCTCTCTCTCTCTCTCTCTCTCTCTCTCTCTCTCTCTCTCTCTCCCTTTCTCTCTCTCTTTCTCTCTCTCTCTCTCTCTCTCTCTCTCTCTCTCTCTCTCTCTCTCTCTCTCTCTCTCTCTCTCTCTCTCTCTCTCTCTCTCGTTCTCTATTTCCCTTCTCCCCCTCTATCTCTTTCTTTCCTTCTCTCTCTCATTCTTTTACTATTTCTATCTCTCTCTCTCTCTCTCTCTCTCTCTCTCTCTCTCTCTCTCTCTCTCTCTCTCTCTCTCTCTCTCTCTCTCTCTCTCTCTCTCTCTCTCTCTCTAAGGATTGAATTACCCTCGGGAGATAATGAAGAGGGGAAGGGAGGAAAAGAAGGGACAAAAAAGAATTATAAGAAGTAGTGGTAC
>NW_027213875.1:10000-12500 GCF_042767895.1 Penaeus vannamei | reverse complement strand
ATATATATATACATATATATACATATATATATGTATATATATATATATATATATATATATATATATATATATATATATATATATATATATATATATATATATATTTATATGTATATATATATAGATACAAATATGTTCACACACACACCTGCCTCTCCACCAGCCCACCAGGGAGTCGCGGGCGGCGGGCGAGCCCAACAGAACCCGCCCGAGGAAGAAAGAATTGAAATGGAATAAAAGCCGAAAAGGATCCCACGCCCAGAGGAGCTTCAGCGGCGGTGCACACAGAGCGGAGGACACACATGTGCGCACATGGACACGCACACACACACGGTAGCGAATGAACGCACACACACAAACACACACACACACAGACATAGACACACACACACACACACACACACACACACACACACACACGCATACACACACACACACACACACACGCATACACACACACACACACACACACACACACACACACACACACACGCATACACACACACACACACACACACACACACACACACACACACACACACACACTCGCACACACACTCGCACACACACACACAAAATAATAATAAAAAATAAAAATACAACGTAATTTTCCTCTTTTTCCTCCTCTTCTACACTCTGCTCCTTCTCCTCTTCCTCCTTTATCCTGATTTTCCCCTCGTCTTCTTCCTGCTCTCGCTCCTTCACCTCCTTTTTCTTCTTTTTGCTTCACCCTCTTCCTCTCCTCCCCTAGTCCTCAACTTTTTTTTCCTATGTTTCATTTTCTCTTCTGCTCCTTCTTCCTATTCTTCCTCCGCGCTCTCCTCTCTCCTTTTCTTTCCCTCCCCCTCCTTCGTCTCCATCTCTTTTCCTCCTCCTCCTTTAACGCACACACGCACGAGCGAATGGACACACATACACACACACTTCCTGTTTCCTTCTCCTCCTTCAACTGTCCTACTTCCCTCCTCTCTTGTCTTTCCTCTTCATCCTACGTTCTTTTTCTCTCCCTTTCCCTTTTATTCTTCTCTCTCTTCCTCCCCTCCTTCTCCTCTCCCCTCTTTACTACTGTGCCGCTCTTCTCCATTCTCCCTTCCCTTCACTTCCCTCTTATTTCTCCTCCTTCTTCTCCACTTTCTTTCCTTTTCTGTTTCTTCCTTCTCCTCATTCCATTTCGCCTCCCTCTCTTTCGCACCCTCCTTCTCCTTCCCTTCTTCTTCCTCCTCCTTCTCCACCATCTTCACTCCTTCCTCTTCCTTCTTCTTTTCCGCCTTTTTCCCTTTCTCATTTCCTCACCCTTTCATCTTCACTTCTTCCGTTTCTTCCTCCCCCATCACCTCCTTTCACTTCCTCCTCCTCCTCCTTCTCCTCCTGCTCAGTCTTCTTCTCCTTCTCTCTCTCCCCTTTCTCCTCCTCCTCCTCCTCCTTTCCATCTTCCCATTTTTCCTCACCCTTCTGCTTCTCTGTTTTCACCCTCCCTCCTCCTCCTCTTCCTTCTCCTCCTCAACATCTCCTTCCCTCTCTCGCCCTTCTCCTTCTCTGTTTTCACCTCCTTCTCCTCCTCCTCCTCCTCTTTCTCCTTCCCTCTCTCCTCTTTCTCTTCCTCTTCTTCCTCCTCCTCCTCCTCTTCCTCGAGGCTAATCTCCCAAACGGAAGCTGAGAAGTCTTGCGGGATAAATCTCTCCCTCCCCCCCCTTCCCTCCCTTCCTCCTACCCCCCCCCCCCTCTCGACCAAAACTTCTGAGGAGAGCTTAAACTGCTGATAATATACCTCACACCTCCGCTTCCTCTCTCTCCTTCTCCTCTCCCTTCTCTTACGGTATCACCTCCCTCCCTTGCCTCCTCTCTCCCTCTCCTTACGGCATCACCCCTCCTGCCTCCCTTCCTCTCCTCCTCTACGCCATCATCCACCCCTCTCTCTCCCCACCTCCTCCCTCCTCTCTCCTTCTCTTCTTCTCCTTCTTACGGCATCATCCCCCCCCTTGCTCTCCCTCTGTCTCCCTCTCCTCCTTTCTGGCATCATCACCTCCCCTCTCCTCTCTCTCCTCTCTCTCTCTCCTCCTCCTCCTCCTCCTCCTCTTCTACAACATCATCCACCCTTTCTCTCTCCCCGCTCTCCCTCTCTCTCCCTCCTCCTCCTTCGCCAGCATCACCCCCTCTCGCTCTCCCTCTCTTCCTTTCTTCCTCCTTCTTCTACGCCATCATCCCCCTTCTCTCCCTCTTCTCCTCCTCCTCCTTCTTACAACATCATCCACCCCTCTTCCCACTCTCCATATGCTCTCCCTCTCTTCTCCTCCTCCTCCTTCATACGCCATCATCCCCCCTCTCTTTCTCCTCCTCCTCCTCCTCCTCCTCCTCCTTACGACATCACCCGCCCCTCTCTCTCCCCGCTATCCCTTTACTCTCCTATCATCCTTTTTTCCTCTTCTCCCATCTCCCTCCCCCCCCACCACAGCCACTCCCTCCCCCTCCTCCTCTCCCCTTGCCAGTATGTCTTCCTTTT
>NW_027213875.1:0-5000 GCF_042767895.1 Penaeus vannamei | reverse complement strand
TCCCTTTGTACACCTCGTTACCCCCTCCCCCTCCCCCTTTCCCTCCCTTTGTACACCTTCGTTACCCCCCTCCCCCTCCCTTCCTCTCCCTTTGTACACCTTGTTACCCCCTCCCCCCTTCCCTCCCTTTGGGGCACCTTGTTACCTCCCTTCCCTCCTTTATACACCTGCGCCTCCCCTCCCCCTTCCCCCTCCCTTTTGTACACCTTGTAACCCCCCTTCCCCCTTCCCCACCCTTTTGTACACCTTTCTTACCCCCTCCCCCTCTTCCCCTCCCTGTGGCACCTTGTTCCCCCCGCCCCTCCCCCTCCTTTGTAACACCTGTCTCTCTCTCCCCCTTCCCTTCCCTCCCTTTTGTACACCTTCTTACCCCCCCCTCCCCCCTTCCCCCATCCTCCTATCCCTATATAGGACTTGTGAAGTTGACAAGAAGGCAGTTTGATAAGGATTCCCCTTTAGGCAACAGCGGAACGTGAGTTTTAGCTTTTTTTTTTTTGTTTTTTTTCTTCGAAGTTGTGACATTGTTAGAACATCTGAGTGAGGGGGGGAGGGAGAGAGAGAAGGAAGAGGGAGGGAGGAGGAGGGAGAGAGGGAGGAGGAGGAGGGAGGGAGGGAGAGAGAAGAGGAGGAGAGGGAGGAGAGAGAGAGAGAGAGAGAGAGAGAGAGAGAGAGAGAGAGAGAGAGAGAGAGAGAGGGAGAGAGAGAAAGGGAGAGAGAGAGAAGGAGAGGAGGGAGGAGGAGGGAGGAGGAGGGAAGGAGGGAGAGAGAGAGAGGAGAGAGAGAGAGAGAGAGAGACAGAGAGAGAGAGAGAGAGAAACAGACAAACAGAAAGCAGAAAGAGAGAGAAAGCAGACAATCATAAGCGAAAGAGAGAGAGAGAGGGAGATGGAGACAGGAGACAGAGACAGAGGCAGACAGATACAAACAAACAAACAAATAAAGATATGGATAGGCACTGATGATAAGAGGAAAGATGCAGAGAGAGAGAGAGAGAGAGAGAGTGAGAGAGAGAGAGAGAGAGAGAGAGAGAGAGAGAGAGAGAGAGAGAGAGAGAGAGAGAAACGAGACAGACAGACAAACAGACAACCAGCCAGCATAAAAACGAGAGGATATTCGCATAACCAAATTGCGACCCGTTTTTGCAAATTCAATTCTGGGACACGTGATATTTCGCGCATAAGATCGAGACCAGCGCGTGAGATAATTATCATGATTATCATTCATACATCATACATCATAATCATCAATCATAATTATCTCTCATGCATCATTCATCATATCAAAACCAACACTCGGGTCATTAGTCTGAAATTAAATCTTCATTCAAATTGAAACCTTTTTTTTTAATTTCTTTCTTTCAAATTGAAACTTTTTTTTTTTTTTTTTTTTTTTTGCTTTTTTAATTTTTTTCTCTTTTCTATAAAGAAAATACGAAATGAAAAGCAATGGAACAGGAAGTAGAAACACAGAGAAGCTAGATAATATTTGAGGAAGTTGCAAATATACAAAAGAAAGAAAGAAAAAAATTAACATGCATATTTTGATAATATAATTAACAAATATTTTGATAAAGACAAGGGATTTGCATAATGATTATTATCATCTATCTTAATTATTATTTCATCACTATCACAATATTGCTGTTAACATCATCATTATTATTATTATCATCATAATGATAACATGCCTATCATCATCCTTGGTCTTATGTTTACTGTTCATCGTCAACATTATTTTCATCAACATTATGTCTTATGTTTACTGTCCTTTGTCATCATTATCATTAGCATTATTACCATTAACATTATCGTTGTAATTATCATTGCTATCATCATTATCTTTATCATAGTCATTATTTTATCGTTGTAATTATCATTGCTATCATTATCTTTATCATAGTCATTATTTTATCGTTGTAATTATCATTGCTATCATCATTATCTTTATCATAGTCATTATTTTATCGTTGTAATTATCATTGCTATCATTATCTTTATCACAGTCATTATTTTCCTAAAACATAATAAAAAAAAACTGACAATCCCTCAAAATAATACTATGCCACGTATGTTTCATATAAACATAAAAGCGAAACAACGGCAAAGAAAACAAGACAAAGGAAAAATGCAATTAAACAAAACAACAACAAAAACGAAATAAAATGAAAATAGAAAATGAGACAAAACTAAATCAAAACGAAAAAAAAAACAAAAGCAAAGCAAGAATCAACGTTAAAAAAAATAAAGAATAAAAAGGAGAGAGAGAAAATAAAAGATAATAATAAAACAAAGGCAAGATTAAGAAAAGGAAAAAAGCGAAGCAAAAACAAAGCAATAACGACACAAAAACAAAACAAATATAAATGAAAAAAACAATAAAAACAAAAAATAAAAGGAAAGTAAAACAAAAAAACAATGAAACATACAAACAAACAAAAAAAGACGAATAAATAAACGAAACGAAAACAAAATAAGATTAACAACGCAACAAAACAAACACGAAACCTAAACAAAACGAAAGAAAACGAAGCAAAAGTAAACAAAAAGAAAAACGAAACAAAAGAAGACGAAACTAAAACAGAATATTAAACACGAAACAAAAACAAAAAACGAAAGAAAACAAAAATAAGGTAATACGAATCGACACAAAACAAAATCAAAACAAAACAGGAACAAAGGAAAATAAAACAAAACAAGATAAAACTAAACAAAAAGAAAAACAAAACAAAACAAGATAAAACAAAAACGAAAGATAAAAAACAAGACAAACCAGAAACCAAATGAAACGAAGATAAACAAACAAACCAAGATAAAACGAAAGATAAACAAACAAACCAACATAAACCGAAAAAACAAAACAAACAAAAACAAACAAACCAAACAAGCCAAAGCTTAACGCAGTGCCACCCAAGCAGCATCCCCCCCCTCCGGCGCCGCGACATCAATCCTCGAAAAAGGCGACCAAACAGCACAATATCCTGCAAGTCAAGAGGATTAGACACTCCGCTTGCAATACGAATGCTGGAAATTAGGCTCAGTTGCCGTTTTGATTAAGAGTAATTGGCAACTCGGGCGGAGGAGGAGGAGGTGCCACGTTTGTAAATATTTTTTTTTCGCGATCGTGTGTAATTGTTTTTGTTATTGATATTATTATTGTTGTTATCCTCTTTATGGTTATTTTCATTATTATTATCAATATCCTTGTTATTATCATTATCATTATTATCATTGTTATTATTGTTGTCTTATCTTTACTATTATTATCATCATTGTTGTTATTATCATTATATGTATTTTCTTGATTATTATTATGAAAATGTCATTTTCTCTCGAATGCCCTCTCTTTCTCTCTCTGCCTGTTTCCCTCTCTTTCATTATTTTTGTAAGATTTGAATCTCATCCTCTCTCTCTCTCTCTATCTATCTCTCTGTCTGTTTGTCTCTCTCTCTATCTGTCTCTCTCTCTCTCTCTCTCTCTCTCTCTCTCTCGCTCTCTCTCTCTCTCTCTCTCTCTCTCTCTCTCTCTCTCTCTCTCTCTCTCTCTCTCTCTCTCTCTCTCTTATCTATCTATCTATCTGTTTGTCTGTCTCTCTCTCTCTCTCTCTCTCCCCCCCCTCTCTCTCTCTCTCTCTCTCTCGCCTTCTCTCTCTCTCTCTCTCTCTCTCTCTCTCTCGTCTCTCTCTCTCTCTCTCTCTCTCTCTCTCTCTCTCTCGCTCTCTCTCTCTCTCTCTCTCTCTCTCTCTCTCTCTCTCTCTCTGTCTCTCTCTCTGTCCCGGTCGGCTCTCTCAAGCCCGTGCTCCGACATATTTCTCTTATCGCTCGGCGCGCACCAGGGCTCCTTCTGTATGAGACACCACCCCACGCCAACGCCTCCTATCAATAAACAGCCGAATCAGAATTGTGTCTCCATAACCCACCGAAGTCAAGGAGAAACAAAAAAAGCGTGATACTCTTTCTCTCTCTCTCTCTCTTTCTCTATCTATCTGTTTATCTGTCTGTCTCTCTCTTCGGCTCCGCCTCTCTCTCCCCCATTTATTTCCTCTTATAAAAGAGAAACAACGAAACGTAAAGATAAGATAGATAAATAGATAGACAGATGAATGAATAAATATATCAGCATATAAACTAGTAGATGAATATATAGTAGACAAATAGATAAAGAGGCAGGAAAACAAATAGATTTATGAATAAGATAAACAAATTAATATACTGACTAAAATAATAAACAATCACATTGATCAATCAATCAATCAAATGAATGATAATGAAAAATAAAAGAAAAAGAAAACAGGAGAAGAAAGAGACCGTCAGGCACTTTTCATTCTCTATTTCTATTTAATTTTATCTATTGTTATTATTGTTATTATCATTATCATTATAGTTATTATCATTATCATTATAGTTATTAACATTATTATTTAATTTTCATTATAGTTATTATCATTGTTATAGTTACCATCATTGTCATTATAGTTATTAGCATTATCATTATAGTTATCATCATTATTATTTAATTTTCATTTATCTTTTCTCTCTCTCTCTCCAGTGCCATTATTATTTTTTTCCCTTTTTATGAAAATTATTTCTTGTGTTTTTCTCTGGCTCTTTTATTCATTATTTTTTTTCTTCTAGTTGTTATTGTCCCAAATATCTCATCTAATTTATTCCCGTATTTTCCCCTGGCTCTCATATATATTTTTTCTTTCATTTCTTTCTATGTTTTTCTCTGCCAGTTTTGTCGTTTTTTTCCTTTGATATCTCTTCGGTTTTTTCTTTCTTTCATTCTTTTATTTCTTTTTCCTGACCGCTTTGTATTTTTCATATTCTTTTTTATCGTCTTTGTTTTTTTTATTTATTTATCTATTTTCATCTTTGCTTTCTCAGTTATTTTTCTTTATCCTTTCTAAGTCTTCTTTCTTCTACTTTGCGCCTTTTCTTCCGTTCGTCTTAATTCGACCTTTTCATTTCCTTCTTTCGTTCTTCTTCGCCTTTCATTCGTCCA
>NW_027213874.1:15000-17500 GCF_042767895.1 Penaeus vannamei | reverse complement strand
AAAAAAATAAAAGATTCTAAAATGAACGAGGAAAGTGTACATGTGTAACTTGTACTTTTTTTTATTCTGTATCACTGTCATTTTTATATTCGTTATACCTAAATAGCGAAGGTAAGAGAGGGCAAAAGAAGGGAGAGCAAGGGAAAGGAGAGCAAGGAAGGGAAAACAAGGAAAGCAATAGAAAGGGAAGGGAGGGCAAGAGAAGGGAGAGCAAGGGAAAGGAGAGCAAGGAAGGGAAAATAAGGAAAGCAATAGAAAGGGAAGGGAGGGGAAGAGAAGGGAGGGCAAGGGAAGAGAAGGGAGGGCAAGGGAAGAGAAGGGAGGGCAAGGGAAAGGAGAGCAAGGAAGGGAGGGCAAGGAAAGGGAGAGAAAGGGAAGAGAGAGCAATGGAAGGGAAAACAAGGAAAGCGAGAAAATGGGAAGGGAAAACAAGAGAAGGGAGAACAAGGGAAGGGAAGGAAGGGCAAGGAAAGGGAGAGCAAGGGAAGGGAAAACAAGGAAAGCGAAAGAAAGGGAAGGGATAACAAGTGAGGGCAAAAAAGGGAGAGAAAGGGAAGGAAAGGCAAGAGAAGGGAGATAAAGGGAAAGGAGGGCAAGAGAAGAGAAAGAAAGGAAAGGAAAGGCAAGGGAATGGAGTGCAAGGCAGGGCAAAGAAAGGGAAGGGAGAGCAAGGGAAGAGAGAGCAAGAGAGGGGAGCATGGAAAGGGAGAGCAAAGAAAGGGAGAGAAAGGGAAGGGAAGGCAAGAGAAGGGAAAGAAAGGGAAGGGAGGGCAAGGTAATGGAGAGCAAGGAAAGGGAAGGAAAAAAGACTATGTAAATAAAAAACCTGACGCATAAACATAGAATCACAATCACACATGTTATCATCATTGTTATTAGTAGTCGTAGAAGGAAAATCATTATTATTATCATCACTATCTTCATTATTGTTATTGCATGTATCGTTATCATTATCTCTATGTACTATCGCAATTATCATGATCATTATATTCATGATCATTATTGTCATCATTATTATGATCATTACTATTATTTTTCATATTCTTCTTTTTTATTATCATATTCAGCATTGCTATTACTACTATTATTTTAGAATACTCCTCCTTACTGTCATTATTATCATCATTATCATTATCATCATCATTATCAATATTAAAATCACAGATATTATCATCGTTCGTATCACCATTGTTATTCTCATTATCATCATTTCTATTATTACTATAATTATCATCATAATCAGGCAAGCTTTTATCTGCACGCAAATTGTTTGCTCTGATTATTTTACTTTCAGAAATCAGTTAATTCACTCAGATATTATTACCATTATCATATAGCCATTACATTACCATTATTACCACCATAATCCAAATCGCTGCCATTATTCACATTAACAATATAGAGGCTGCCATCTTTACATAAATTAATCTACAAAGTTAGTTTTACTTTTAGGACTTTTTTTTTTAGTTATATTGTGTTTCATTCATATATCTATAGTAGGTCTCAAGATAACAGTTGATAAAGCCCGGCTTATTCGATATAAGTTATCATCCTTATCATGCGGCTTATACTGTATGCAATGTATATAATAGTCAAGGACAGGCATGAAATAACATCCTGTGTCCATAAAGCAACATTCACGGTGCATGTAAGCAAAATGAACGGGGAATGCCATGTATAATTTGTATTAACGTAGGTAAGGCCATTACATTCACAAAACGTAACCAACAAAAATTACTTTTTTTTAGCAACTCATGGGAAAAAAGTTAAAAGAATATTCTCAAGCATAATCTCCGCCATTGGATTCTGAAGATTGATGAAAACATACTGAAAATGACAGTTTATATCAGCCTTTCACAGATATAAACACACATCACACTTACATACTATGACTTTGTAGAATGAACCTATGGCGACCGCTGATTCAATAGAAACCGTAATAAAGTGATCGTATCTTGAATCGCTTTGGATTAACCACACAAAAATCCTAACCTGATTTACTAACAACTAATGGAATCCCTTTCTAAAATCAGCGCCTCTGTTTCCCATCAAGTTATACCCGTTATTTTTACTTTACTTATTCTACTTATTTACTTTACTTTATTTTACTTTACTTTGTTACTTTTAGTTACTTTCTGTTGCGTGTTCAAAACATTTGGCTGTAGGGTGAAACTAATAAAATATTATACAAATATGAACAAAATGAAATACGGTATATCTATTTGTATTTATTAACATTTTTTTAATGCTTCCAAGATTATTTAGAATATTCCCAAAAAAATAACATGGTTGGTGAAAATTTAAAAGCTTTTTGAAAATAATCTCCTTTTTTTGTATTATATCTACTCGCTACCGTGTCCAAGAATTATTCGCTTAAAATGAAGCGGATGCCACCCACAGCTATTCAAGTTACAAAATTACCCGAGTTTTCTACCCCATTTCACCATATAAACCCACATTCCATATTTCCAGCGCCATTCGTCCCTCTCCTCTCTAATAG
>NW_027213874.1:0-7500 GCF_042767895.1 Penaeus vannamei | reverse complement strand
GATATGAAAGGAATGGAGGAAGAAGGGGAGTTGGAGGAGGAGGGGGAGGAGGGGGAGGGGTACGTGAAGCGAGGACTAAATCGAAAAAGGGGGTTGGGACGATGGAGTGAGAGGAAGATGGGAAAGAGGAAGAGAGGAGGAGGATATGGAGAGAGGAAAGGAGTCGAAAGACAAGGCGAGAAAGGGACAGGGAGGAGAGAGCCCTGGGAGCGTAAAAGGAGGGCTAGGAGATGAGTGGAATAGACAATGAAAAGGGAAAGGGGAAGGGAGAGAAGATAAAGGAAAGGGGGAAAGCAGAAAAGAAGAGGAAGGTGCACGAAAGGGAGCAGGACATAGACAAGAACAAGGACAAGAGAGAGGCGAAGGGAGGAGAAGAGAGAGAGACGGAAGGAGGAGGAGGAGAAGGGAAGAAGAGAAGGAGTGATTGGGCCAAAGACAAGAGGGAGGGGGAGGGAAGGCTCAGGATAAACGGGGAACACAGTGAGGAAAAGGGACTGGGACAAGGACAAGGGGGAGGCGAAGGGAGGAGAAGAGAGAGAGAAGACGGAAGGAGGAGGAGGAGAGAGAAAGAAGAGGAGTGATTGGGACAAGGACAAGAGGGAGGGAAAGAAGAGTAAGAGGAAACAGGAGTAGGGGAAGGAGGGTTTGGGACAAGAACAGGGGGAGAGGGAAGAGAAGAGAGAGAAGAAGGGAGGGCGAGGAGTACGAAGAGATAAGAAATACAGAAGGAGGGACTGAGACAAGGACAAGGGGGACGGAGAAGAATTAGAGAAGAAGGGAGGAGGAGGAAGAAGAGGAGGTGGGACAAGGACAAGGGGGAGGGAGGAGAAGAGGGAGAGAAGAAGGGAAGAGGAGGAAGACGCGGTGGGACAAGGACAAAGGGGAGGGAGGAGAAGAGTAAGAGGAGACAGGAGGAGGAGAAGGAGGGACTGGGACAAGGACAAGGGGGAGGGAGAAGAAGAGGGAGAGAAGAAGGGAGGAGGAGGAGGTAGGACGAGGACAACGACAATGGGGATGGGAGGGAGAGGAGCGAGAGGGGGGGAGGGGAGGCGGAGGGGAGAGAGAGAGGGGTGGGTGGGGGAGCTGGCTACCCACGCTGGCTCCATGTTGGGCTGGAACTGGAGTCGCCCGCCGCTCCCAAGTTATTTCCATGACAACCACCTAGCCTCCCCAGACTTGCATTCGCACTTGCAAAAAAAGAAAGAAAGAATAAAAAAAAGCGAAGGAAAAAAGAAAGAAGTGGGTGGGAGCGAGGGAAAGAGGGAGAGGAAGGGAGGGAGGAAGAGAGGGTTGGAGGGAGGGAGGGAGAGAGAGAGGGAGGGTGGAAGAAGGTAGAGGAGAAGGGGAGGGGGAGGGGGAGACTTAATCAAAAATAAAAGGAGAGAGGGAAGGGAAAGGGGGAGGAAGGGAGGGAGGGAGAGAGGGAGGGAGAGAGGGTTGGAGGGAGGGAGAGAGAGAGAGAGAGAGAGAGAGAGAGAGAGAGAGAGAGAGAGAGAGAGAGAGAGAGAGAGAGAGAGAGAGAGAGAGAGAGAGAGGAGAGAGAGAGAGAGAGAGAGAGAGAGAGAGAGAGAGAGAGAATGAGCGAAAGAAAGAGAGAGAGGGTGGAAGAAGATAGGAAGAGAAGGGAGAGGGGGAGGGGGAGACTGAATCAAAAATAGAAGTAGAGACAGAAGGGGAAAGAGGGGGAGGAAGAGAGGGTTGGAGGGAGAGAGAGAGGGGGGGAGGGAGGAAGAGAGGGTTGGAGGGAGAGAGAGGGGGGGAGGAGGGAGGAAGAAGGTAAGAGGAGAAGGGAGAGGGGGAGGGAAGTCTGAGAGAAAGATCAGTCTATAATGCATTTCAATGGTATCGATCTTCGTGTGCGTACAGGTGGAGGAAGAAGGGGAAGAGGAGGAGGAGAATAAGGAAAAAGACGTAGAGGAAGAGGACGAGGAGAAGGAGGAAGGAAGGGGATAATAAGGAGAAAGACGTAGAGGAAGAGGACGAGGAGGAGGAGGAAGGAAGGGGAGAATAAGGAGGAAGACGTAGAGGAAGAGGAAGAGGAGGAGGAAGGAGGAGGATAATAAAGAGAAAGACGTAGAGGAAAAGGAAGAGGAGGAGGAAGAAGGAAGGGGAGAATAAGGAGAAAAATGTCGAGGAAGAGGAAGAGGAGGAGGAAGAAGGAAGGGGAGAATAAGGAGAAAGACGTAGAGGAGGATAAAGAGGAGGAGAATAAGGAGAAAGACGTAGAAGAGAGAGGAAGAAGAAGAGGAAGAAGGAGGAGGAGAATAAGGAGAAAGACACAGAGGAAGAGAAAGGAGGAGGAGAATAAGGAGAAAGACGTAGAAGAAGAGGATGAGGAGGAGGAAGGAGGAGGAGAATAAGGAGAAAATGTAGAGGAAGAGGAATGGAAAGAAGAAGATGAAGGAGGAGAATGAGTAAAGAGAAAGACGCAGAGGAAGAGGAAGAGATACAGAGAAAGGGTAAAAAGGAAGAGATGGAGAAGAAGTTACAAGGAAGAGGAAGAGAAGGAGGGGGAAGAGGAAGAGCAAAGAGTGGAGATAATATAGAAGGGAAAGAGGAGAGGAGACAAGAAGAGAGAAGAGGGAAGAAGACGAGAAAAGAGGTGACCAGAGAAGAGAAGAGGGGAGGAGGCGATAGAAGAGAAGAGGAGAGGAGACGAGAGAAGAGAAGAGGAGAGGAGACGAGAAAAGAGAAGAGGAGAGAAGGCGAGAGAAGAGAAGAGGAGACGAGAGAAGAGAAGAGGAGACGAGAGAAGAAAAGAGAAGAGGAGAGGAGACGAGAGAAGAAAAGAGGCGAGAGAAGAGAACAGAAGAGGAGAGGAGACGTGAGAAGAAAAGAGGTGAGAGAAGAGAAGAGAAGAGGAGAGGAGACGAGAGAAGAGAAGAGAAGAGGCGAGAGAGAAGAGAAGAGGCGAGAGAGAAGAGAAGAGAAGAGGAGAGGAAGCGATAGAAGAGAAGAGAAGAGGAGGCGAGAGAAGAGAAGAGGAGAGGAGGCGAGAGAAGAGAAGAGAAGAGGAGGCGAGAGAAGAGAAGAGGAGAGGAGGCGAGAGAAGAGAAGAGGAGAGGAGACGAGAGAAGAGAAGAGGAGAGGAGACGAGAGAAGAGAAGAGGCAAGAGAAGAGAAGAGGAGGGGAGACGAGACGAGACAAGAGGAGAGAAGAGACGAAAGAAGAGAAGAGGCGAGGAGACGAGAGAAGAGAAGAGGCGAGGAGACGAGAGAAGAGAAGAGGAGACGAGAGAAGAGAAGAGGAGAGGCGAGAGAAGAGAAGAGACGAGGAGAGGAGACGAGAGAAGAGAAGAGGAGAGGAGGCGATAGAAGAGATGAGAAGAGGAGACGAGAGAAGAGAAGAGGAGAGGAGACGAGAGAAGAGAAGAGAAGAGGAGAGGAGGCGAGAGAAGAAAAGAGGCGAGAGAAGAGAAGAGGAGAGTAGGCGAGAGAAGAGAAGAGCAGAGGAGGCGAGAGAAGAGAAGGAGAAAGGAGGCGAGAGAAGAGAAGAGAAGAGGAGACGAGAGAAGAGAAGAGAAGAGACGAGAGAAGAGAAGAGAAGAGGCGAGAGAAAGGAAGAGAAGAGGCGAGAGAAGAGAAGGGAAGAGGATAGGAGACGAGAGAAGAGAGGAGAGGAGGCGAGAGAAGAGAAGAGAAGAGGCGAGAGAAGGGAAGAGAACAGGAGAGGAGACGAGAGAAGAAAAGAGGCGAGAGAAGAGAAGAGAACAGGAGAGGAGACGAGAGAAAGGGGAGAGGGGAGGAGACGAGAGAAAAGAAGAGAAGAGGCGAAAGAGAAGAGAAGAGAAGAGGAGAGGAGAACGAGAGAAGAAAAGAGGCGAGAGAAGAGAAGAGAAGAGGAGAGGAGACGAGAGAAGAAAAGAGGCGAGAGAAGAGAAGAGAAGAGGGGAGGAGACGAGAGAAGAGAAGAAAAGAGGCGAGAGAAGAGAAGAGAAGAGGAGAGGAGACGAGAGAAGAGAAGAGAACGAGCGAGAAAAGAGAAGAAAAGAGGAGAGGA
Source organism: Penaeus vannamei (assembly GCF_042767895.1). Lineage (NCBI taxonomy): Eukaryota > Metazoa > Arthropoda > Malacostraca > Decapoda > Penaeidae > Penaeus > Penaeus vannamei. Next base: position 3,500 of record NW_027213874.1, on the reverse strand, counting down.
GACGAAAGAAGAAAAGAGGCGAGAGAAGAGAAGAGAAGAGGAGAGGAGGCGAGAGAAGAGAAGAGGAGAGGAGACGAGAGAAGAGAAGAGAAGAGGCGAGAGAAAGAGAGAGAGAGAGAGAGAGAGAGGAGAGAGAGAGAGAGAGAGAGAGAGAGAGAGAGAGAGAGAGAGAGAGAGAGAGAGAGCAGAGGAAGAAAACGGAAAGAGAGAGAGAGAGAGAGAGAGAAGAGAGCAGAGAGAGAGAGAGAGAGAGAGAGAGAGAGAGAGAGAGAGAGAGAGAGAGAGAGAGAGAGAGAGAGAGAGAGAGAGAGAGAGAGAGAGAGAGAGAGAGAGAGAGAGAGAGAGAGAGAGAGAGAGAGAGAGAGAGAGAGAGAGAGAGAGAGAGAGAGAGAGAGAGAGAGAGAGAGAGAGAGAGAGAGAGAGAGAGAGAGAGAGAGAGAGAGAGAGAGAGAGAGAGAGAGAGAGAGAGAGAGAGAGAGAGAGAGAGAGAGAGAGAGAGAGAGAGAGAGAGAGAGAGAGAGAGAGAGAGAGAGAGAGAGAGGGAGAGAGAGAGAGAGAGAGAGAGAGAGAGAGAGAGAGAGAGAGAGAGAGAGAGAGAGAGAGAGAGAGAGAGAGAGAGAGAGAGAGAGAGAGAGAGAGAGGGAGGGAGGAGGGAGGAGGGAGGGAGGGAGGGAGAGGGAGGGAGGGAGGGAGAGAGGGAGGGAGGGAGGGAGGGAGGGAGGGAGAGAGGGAGAGAGAGAGAGAGAGAGAGAGAGAGAGAGAGAGAGAGAGAGAGAGAGAGAGAGAGAGAGAGAGAGACAGAGAGAGAGAGAGAGGGAGGGAGGAAGGGATAGAGAGAGACAGAGAGAGAGAGAGAGAGAGAGAGAGAGAGAGAGAGAGAGAGAGAGAGAGAGAGAGAGAGAGAGAGAGAGAGAGAGAGAGAGAGAGAGAGAGAGAGAGAGAGAGAGAGAGAGAGAGAGAGAGGGAGAGAGAGAGAGAGAGAGGAGAGAGAGGAGAGAGAGGAGAGAGAAGAGAGAGAGGAGAGAGAAAGAGAGAGAGAAGGAGAATGTGTGCCCTCGTGCATGGGTGCTTGCGCGTGCGTATGTGCACGAGGAAAGAAATAAAGAAAGAGAAAACAACGAGAAAAGAAAGAGAAAAAAAAGAGAGAGAGAAAAACGAATATAAAAAAAGGAAATACCATTTAAGGAAATCCAAAAGAATCCCGAAATTTCCGTCCGAAGTCTGGCGAGGCATAACGGGAGGGAAGAGCCGATAGGGGAGGGGAAGGGGGCTAGGGGGAGGGAGGGAAGACGTAGGCCTACCCCCCCAACAAGCGACGGCTGTGGTTCCCCGGCGTGCGGTCGGGGCTGCGGCGCGGCGGCGGTCGGGCCTCGCACCGCAAAACTAACGAGTCTTCACAAGTGCGGATGATGACAACACCGTCCGTTTCGACGAGAGGCCGAGCACACCAGAACAACGCCAGGAATAGGAGGGAGGAACACCAGCTAGCGACCTGGAGGGAGGGAGGGAGGGAGGGAGGGAGGGAGGGAGGGAGGGAGAGAGGATGAGGGAGGATGGAGGAGGGTGATAGGAAAGGAGGGCGATAGGAAGAGAAGGAAGGAAGGAGGGAGGGGGGGAGGGAGGGAGGATGAGAGGAAGGGAGGGAAGGGAGGGTGAGAGGAAGAGAGGTAGAGAAGTGGGAGGGAAGGTGAGAGAGGAAGAGAGAGAGAGAGAGGGAGGGAGGGAGGGTGAGGAAGGAGAGAGAGGGAGGGAGGGAGGGTGACAGGAAGAGAGAAGAGAGGAGGAGGGAGGGCGATAGGAAGAAGAAGGAGGGGGGGAGGGAGGGAGGATAAGAGGAAGGAGAAGGGAGGGAAGATGAGAGGAAGAGAGGTAAGGAGGGAGGGAGGGAGGGTGATAGGAAGAGAGAGGGAGGGAGGGTGAGAGGGGAGGAGGGAGGGTGAGGAGGAGAGGAAGAGAGAGAGGGAGGGAAGGAGGGTGAGAGGAAGAGAGGTAGAGAGGGCGGGAGGGAGGATGAGAGGAAGAGAGGGAAGGAGGGTGAGAGGAAGAGAGGAAGAGAGGGTGAGAGGAAGAGAGGTAGAGAGGGAGGGAGGGAGGGCGATAGGAAGAGAGGGAGGGAGGGTGAGAGGAAGTGAGGTAAGGAGGGAGGAGGAAGGGTGAGAGGAAAGGAGGGAGGGAGGGAGGGAGAGCAGAGGTAACATCTTGCAAATGGCTTCCAGGGGGGGGGGGGTGAGTGAAGGTAACGCCACAAACATCTCCTCAGACTAACGGCAGTGAGACGATGATGGTGATGATGATGACAGCAGCGATGATGATGATGATGGCGGTGGTGATAATTATTGATAAGGAATATGATTGGGGTGTTAGATAGTGAGCATATCGATGCTGACGATGACAACTCATAATAACGGCGATGATTCATAACGATGGTGATAAAAGTAACAACGATGATAACGATAATGAAAATGATGACAAAAAAAAGTAATAATAACGTCGACTACGACAAGAAGAAGAATAAAAAAAAAACAAGACGACGCCCACACCCAATGCCCCAATCCCCCCCCTCCCTTCTCCCTTCCTCCCCTCCTCCTTCCTCCCTCCTCCCTCCCCCCCCTTCGCCCCCCCAACATGGCCCACATATGCCGTAATCACTATTTCTCGAGCGCCACCCAAGCAAGGACGCGGGCACATGCCGCATGCACCGCGCGTGCCCTCAGCATCTGGCCCGAGACGCCATGCATTTGATGTGCTTGCGTGGGAGGGGGGGGAGGGGGGAGGGGAGTTTTGTTGCGTGGGCGAGCGTGTGTGTGTGTGTGTGTGTGTGTGTGTGTGTGTGTGTGTGTGTGTGTGTGTGTGTGTGTGTGTGTGGTGAGTGAGTGGGAGTGGTGAGTGAGTGAGTGGTGAGTGGTGAGTGAGGTGTGTGTGTGTGTGTGTGTGTGAGTGGTGAGGAGTGGTGGGAGTGAGGTGTTGTGTGTGTGTGTGTGTGTGGTGGTGGTGGTGGTGGTGAGTGAGTGAGTGGTGAGTGGTGTGTGTGTGTGTGTGTGTGTGTGTGTGTGTGTGTGTGTGTGTGTGTGTGTGTGTGTGTGTGTGTGTGTGTGTGTGTGTGTGTGTGTGTGTGTGTGTGTGTGTGCGTGTGTGTGTGTGTGTGTGTGTGTGTGTGTGTGTGTGTGTGTGTGTGTGTGTGTGTGTGTGTGTGTGTGTGTGTGTGTGTGTGTGTGTGTGTGTATGTGTGTGTGTGTGTGTGTGTGTGTGTGTGTGTGTGTGTGTGTGTGTGTGTGTGTGTGTGTGTGTGTGTGTGCGCGCGCGCGCGTGCGTGAGCATGTGTGAAAGGAAGGGGTGATAGGGAAGGAAGAGGGGGAAAGGGCTAAGAAGGGGAGGAGGGAAGAAGGAGAATGGGAAGGGGGGAAGAAGGAAGGAAGGAAGTCAAGAAAGATGAGAGAAAGAGCAAAAGAAAAAAAAAAGAGAGGAGGGGGTTAGAGATGAAGGACTGGAAGAAGGGTCGG
>NW_027213873.1:0-5000 GCF_042767895.1 Penaeus vannamei | reverse complement strand
AGGAAGGGAGGAGAGGGAGGGAGAGAGGGAGAGAACCTGCCAACCTGCCTTTGACGCCAAGGATACCCAGATGTCCTTCGCTCTCCCGTCCCTCCCCTGCCCCTCCTCTCCCCCCCTTCTCCCTTCCCCCCTCCCTCCGTGCCATAATCCCCATCATTACCCAAATCGCTTATTACCAACAGCCCTTCCCCGCCCATCGCGAAGACGAAGGAGGGATGGAAAGGGAAGAATAATACGAAGGAAGAGCTGTCTAATTCTCTCTCTCTCTCTCTCTCTCTCTCTCTCTCTCTCTCTCTCTCTCTCTCTCTCTCTCTCTCTCTCTCTCTCTCAAAACAATAATAGAGAAAGGGAGAGACTGAATATTAGAAAGAAGAAACGAGAAAAGGGGAAAGTGAACGAAAAAGAAAAGTGGAGAAAGAATTAAGAGAAAGGAAAAATAATAAAGGGAGAGAGTGATCAGAAACAAAGAGAAAGAAAGAGGTAAAAAGAGAAAGAAATAGAAAGACAGAAAGAGATAAAAAGAGAAAGAAAGAGAAAAAAAGAGAAAGATGGAAAGAAAGAAAAATATATAAAGAGAAAAAGAGCAAGAAAGAGAAAATGAGCAAGAAAGAAAGAGAGAAACAAGAGAAAGACCGAAAGCGAGAGAAAGGGGAGACCGCGAGACCCTGACAGCCTCTTAAAAAGCCCCTCAAGAAAAGCCCAAATGTTGCCGGGCAACTATTTACGGCATGTCATGAGCACTCACTTAAAATATTAAACCTCGGTCGCCTTCACCTCTCCTCCTCTCCTCCTCTCCTCCTCTCCCGTTTTCTGTTGACGCCTCCGCCTCTCCGTCTCTCCTTTCTCCCTTCTTCGCACTCACTTAAAATATTAAACCTCGGTCGCCTTCTCCTCTCCTCCTCTCCTCCTCTCCCGTTTTCTGTTGACGCCTCTCCGTCTCTCCTCTCCTCTCCCCCTCTTCGCACTCACTTAAAATATTAAACCTCGGTCGCCTTCTCCTCTCCTCCTCTCCTCTTCTCCTCCTCTCCCGTTTTCTGTTGACGCCTCTCCTCTTCTCCTCTCCTCTCCCTTTCTTCGCCCGTGCTTAATGAATATATATTCTTCCTTCGCGTTAAACCTCGCGCCGCATTTTAATTTCATGTTCTTCCCCCCCTCCCCCGCCCCCCCATCATTTCATCCTTTTTCTCTTTCTTCGCTCATCCCTTCTGTTGTATCTCGCCCCCCCCTCCCCATCATTTCATCCTTTTTCTCTTTCTTCGCTCATCCCTTCTGTATCTCGCTCCCCCCCCCTCCCCATCATTTCATCCTTTTCTCTTTCTTCGCTCATCCCTTCTGTTGTATCTCGCCCCCCCCTCCCCCATCATTTCATGCCTTTTTACTCTTTCTTCGCGCTCATCCCTTCTGTTGTATCTGCCACCCCCCACTCATTACCACCCTCCTCGTCATGCCCTTCGTCTTTATCCAACTAGAAATCCCGGGAATTCCTATCTAAAAAAAGAAAGAAAGAAAAAAAAAAAAAAAAAAAAAAAAAAGGAATCACACACTTCCTGCCACAGATATTTACAAACCCTCCTCCCCCTCCCCCCACCCACCCCCACCCCACTCTACCCCCTGCCCATTCCCCCTTCTACCCCCCACCCCACCCCACCCCCCTCAACCGCAACCTCCCCTCCACCTCCACCCGCTTTCCGCTGTGTCTCCTTAAGCTCCCTCCATGTTCTGTGTCACGGCATGCCACACATGGCACGCAGGGAGGTTGGAGGGGGGAAGGGGGAGAGGGGGGAAGGGGGGAATGTGGTATGGGGCATTTCCTGAGGCCCATACTTCCCCCCACCGCCTCTTCACCCTCACACTATCCCCCCCCCCTCTCCCCGCGCCCGTACTCGACCCCAGCGTCCAGCCGTTGGGCAGATGGGCGTTGGTGGGGGAACAGAGACAATGGGGAGGGTCCGAAGAGGGGGTAATGGGGAGAAGTCGAGGAGGGGGGGTAAAGAGGAGGAGTCGGAGGGGTAATGGGGAGGGGTCGAGGGGTGGTGGTAATGGGGCAAGATTCGAAGAGGGGGTAATGGGAGGGGTCGATGGGGTGGGGGGGAACATGCAAACGACAGAAGGGGGGGAAGGGGGAAGAAGGAGTAGTCAGAACGACACCACCACCCCTCCCCCCCCCCACCCCACCCCATACGCTCCCCTCTTAAATGGAGTCATCATCTGCGGGGAGACCGGCGGAGGGGAGAGGGGGAGAGGAGCGAGGGGGAGGCGGAGAGGGGCAAGGGGGAGAGGGTAGGGGGAGAGGAGCGAGGGGGAGAGGGCAGGGAGAGGAGCGAGGGGGAGAGGAGCGAGGGGGAGAGGGTAGGGGGAGAGGGGATGAAGTTATTTCCTACGCCCAATCATTACGCACTAACCATCGCCATCACCCGCGCAGAAAAAAAAGGGAAGGGGCCCTGGGAACACAAGATACGCCGACGTGGAGGAGCGAAAGACGGGGGGAGGAAGGAGGAGGAGGAGGAGGAGGGGAGGAGGAGAGGAGGTGGAAGAGGAGGAGGAGGAGGAGGAGGAGGAGGAGGGAGGAGGAGGTGGAAGGAGGAGGAGGAGGAGGTGGTGGAAGAAGAGGAGGAGGAGGAGGAAGAAGGTGAGAGGGAGGGGGGGAGGAGGAGGAGGAGGAGGGAGGAGGAGGAGGAGGGAGGGAGGAGGAGAGGACGGAGGAGGAGGTGGAAGAGGAGGAGGAGCGAAAGAAGGGGGAGAAGGACTGAGGAGGAGGATGAGGTGGAAGAAGAATGATGATGATGATGAGGAGGAGGTGGTGGAGGAGGAGGAAGAAGAAGACGAATACGAAGAAGAAGGAGGAGGAGGAAGAAGTAGAGAGAAGGATGGAGGGAGGAGGCGGAAGAAAAGGTGATGGAGAAGAAGAAGAAGAAGAAGAAGAAGAAGAAGAAGAAGAAGAAGAAGAAGAAGAAGAAGAAGAAGAAGAAGAAGAAGAAGAAGAAAAGGGTGGGAGAGGAGTAGAGAGTAACCTTGGCGTGACGCTATCACTTAAAAAGTAATATGTATCTCTTAAAAGTCCCCAAACGCGCCCATTCAAGACGGGGAAAGCCAATGTTCATACCTTCTCCCCTCCTTCATCCCGACAAGCCGCCCTTTATCCCCCGCCCCGCCCCTCCTCTCCCTCTCCCTCTCTCTCCCTCTCTCTCCCTCTCCCTCTCCCTCCCTCCCCCCGATAAGCGACCGAGCGCAATCGCCGAGACCGCGGCGCCGAGACCACCTCCCGCCGCGAGTCACTTTCCACTCGCGAGAAACCCTCCTCAGGCGGCACCGGCACTCAGCGAGGGCCGAGCATGCGAGTCACAGCCGCCTGACCAATGGCCATGGAGCGGCGAGCGCAAGGCGGCTCTCTGCATGACTGCGTGCCGCCGCCGCGTGACAAGGCAGGCACCCGTTGGCACTCCCTGGTAACTCGGGGCCGTGCATGCCTCGCCTGCATTCGGACGCCCCGTCGGCTGGGCTTTGACTTTCTCTTTCGCTTTTGCCTTTTCGCTTCTCGCTCTCTCTCCCCGCGTCCCTCGATTCCGGCATGTCTGTCTCTCTGTGTCGATCCTCCTGTCTATCCGTCTATATCTATCTGCCTGTTTGTCTGTCTCCTTGCATCTATCTTCCTCTGTATATGTGCGTGATTATTTCTCTGTGCGCCTTGTCTCTCCCTTCCTTTGACTTTCCTCCCCTTTCAGTCTGTAGGCCTGCCTGTCTTCTATCCCCCTGCGTCCATCTATCCATCTATCCGCCTCTCATATCCTCTGCGTACGTGCAAGAGTGCGATCTCTCTGCAACTGCGCATGTGCACCACGGACGGACGTACACGGATGACAACAACAAGGACGTCGTCACCCCGCTCCCCTCCCCTCCCGTCCCCTCCCGTCCCCTCCCGTCCCCCACTCTCTCCCCTCCTTGGCCTAGCGAGTGTGTGACCAGGTGACCTCCATTCCGACGTCGGGTGACCTCGCGGGAAGGACGCAGCTTAACCTCGTGCGAAAAAAAAAACAAAAACGAATGTAATGGCGTGTAATGCGTTTACCTCGTGACGTAATTGTGACGTCATTGAGAGAGAGAAAATAAAGGAGACGGGGAGGGTAAGACGTGGTAATAGTAGCAGTGGAAGAAAGAGGGGAATGGGAGAAGGGAGGAAAGGAGGAAAGGAGGAAAGGAGGGAGGGAGGGGGAGAGAGGTAGGGGAGAGAGAGGTAGAGGGAGAGGGGGAGAGAGAGAGAGGGAGAGAGAGAGGGAGAGAGAGAGAGAGAGAGAGAGAGAGAGAGAGAGAGAGAGAGAGAGAGAGAGAGAGAGAGGGAGAGAGAGAGAGAGGAAGAGAGAAGGAAGGAGAGAGAGAGAGAGAGGAGAGAGAGAGAGAGAGAGAGAGAGAGAGTGAGAGAGAGAGAGAGAGAGTGAGAGAGAGAGAGAGAGAGAGAGAGTGAGAGAGAGAGAGAGAGAGAGACAGAAAGAGAGAGAGAGAAAGAAAGAGAGAGAGAGAAGCGGGTGGAGGGGAGCAGGAAAAAGTAGAAGGAAGGAAAGGGCGGCAGAGAGAGAGAGAGAGAGAGAGAGAGAGAGAGAGAGAGAGAGAGAGAGAGAGAGAGAGAGAGAGAGAGAGAGAGAGAGAGAGAGAGAGAGAGAGAGAGAGAGAGAGAGAAGCGCGTGGAGGGGAGCAGGGAAAAAGTAGAAGGAAGGAAAGGGCGAAGAGAGAGAGAGAGAGAGAGAGAGAGAGAGAGAGAGAGAGAGAGAGAGAGAGAGAGAGAGAGAGAGAGAGAGAGAGAGAGAGAGAGAGAGAGAGAGAGAGAGAGAGAGAGAGAGAGAGAGAGAGAGAGAGAGAGAGGGAGCGAGAACGCCTGATGCCGCCCATCCCAAAGTGGGCGCGACCGCGTTACGCAACCGCCGAGGGCGCCGCAACCAGGCAGAATTCGGCAAGAGTCGCGCGCTCTCTTCTTTCGTCAGAATTTGCCAATCGGAATGCCATGCTCC
>NW_027213872.1:50000-52892 GCF_042767895.1 Penaeus vannamei | reverse complement strand
ATAATCATAATAATAATAATAATAACAATAATAATAGTAACAATAATAATAATAACAATAATAACAATAACAATATTGGTAATAATAATAATAATAAAAATAATATGATAATGAAAACAATTAAGATAACAATAAAAATAACAATAATAGTGATAATGAGGATGATGATTATAATTACAATAGATATAATAAGACAAAGAATGGAAGAATGGCAATAACAAAATTAGAAGTGGTATAAATACATAAAAAAATAACAATAACAATAATAATAATATCAATAACAATAATACAACTACCACCAATAGTATAAAAAATAACAAAAATCATCATCATCATCTTTGTCATCATAATAATAATCAATATCAACAGCAATAACAACACTATGAGCAAAAAATAATAACAGCCACTGGAATCGCAATGGAAAAAGTACTGCAGTAGTTATAGCACCAATAATAAAAACAATAATAATAGTGATAATGATACTATATCAACAATGACAATAACAATAATAAATTATTATTACTTTCATAACAATATTAAAGTAACTATAATAATACAATTAATATGAATATGAATAATGGTAACAATATCAATCATAAAACAAATATATAATATCAATAATGATAACAACAACAACAACAATAATAATAATAATAGTAATAATAATGATAATAATAATAAAAATAATAATAAAAAGAAGAAAAAGAAGAATAGTACTAGTACTTGTAATAGTAACAGAAATAGTAATAGTAATAGTAATAGTAACAGTAACAGTAATAGTAATTGTATTAATAATTTTAATACTAATAACGATATTAACAAAAATATTAATCATAATGATGATGATGATGATAACAATAACAATAATGATGATGATGATGATAAGATGATGATAATGATGATGATAAAAACAATAATAATAATATAATAACATAATAATAATAGTAATAATAATAATAAGAGTAATGATGATAATGATAATGATAATGATAATGGTAATGATAATGATAATAATAATAATAATGATAATATCAATAACAATAATAATAACGATAATCATGGTAATAATAATAATAATAATAATCATAATAATTATAATAATAATCATAAAAATAATAATCACAATAATAATAATATTAACCCCCTGGATCCCAATGGAACTGGTTAAAAAAGGGGCCAGCATCCCGGGCATGCAGCATGTAGGCCAGGTGCACACGAACACCCATGAGCCGTGACAAAACTCTGTGCCTCCCTTGTGAAAAGTTATTTTATGAAAACTTTTTAAGCTTTATCGCCATTTTCCAATGTCCATATTTGTCTTTTGATTTGCTTTATCCAGATGGTAGTTACTTATTTTCCTTGCACAGACTCCATATCATCTCTCTATGTAGTAAATATTTCAGTGCAAGAAAAAAAATATATGGAACATTTGGTTATTTCAGTCATATATCTATTTTTTTACGGTAATTTTCAATTTTATGTAATACAATCTATGCTGTCGGTCACAGCGGCTAGTTATTCGGTGCACAGCGTGGAAATGGCGTCCTCCCTGGAACTGGTGCTCTTCCAGTCACTGCTTCCACACGTTACATTCCACATTCGTTTATCAATGGGAATAATGCTACAGCCCTCTTCTCAGCGCCAAATGAGTCAAAACACAATCCAACAGGTTTGTGCACTAGTGGCGAGTCTTTTCCGTCACCCTGGCCTTCGCTCTTGACGATTTGTTCACATCATCCATATATCTGCCCAAGTTTTTCCTTGACGTGATCGCAATGTCATCTGGATCCAGGAGGTTAATAAAAATAATACTATCAATAATAATAATAATATCAATAATAATAATAATAATAACAAAAAAAATAATAATAACAACAACAACATCAATGTCAACAATAATAATACTATTTACAAAAATAATTCCCCTTCCCTGATGGTTACGTAATGAAAAAATGTGCACCAAGTGATGGTCTACTACTTCAGTGGACTGTACTTAACCCAAAGAAGAATGATGATGATAATAACAAAAATAATAAACATAAAATTGATAATGACAATGATAATGATAATAATAATAATCTTACCAAAAATAAGAGTAACTAACAACAATAACAAAAATAAATCGTATTTATAATAAGGACAATATTAATGAAAGTTGTAGTAGTCTAATAGCAATAGGATAATAATGATGATAATGATTACATCATCATATAAAGAAAATAAGCATTATTATTAGTGTTATCATTATCTTCATTAACATTTGCAAAATAAAAATAACAACAATAATGATAACCACAAGACAAGCTAATAACCAACAAAAATAATAACAATGGTAGTGGTGGTAGCAATAACAAAACATTAATAATAAAGATAGTGATGAAAACAAAACAACAATAAGAATGATAAGAATGATGATAAGGCTGATGATGATAAGGCTGATGATGATAAGGATAGGGATAAGGATAAGGATCAAGATGATGATAACAAAAATAACAATAATAAAAAAATAATAATGATAATAATAATATTGATAATAATTATGTTAATAATAATACTAGCATTAGAAGAAGTAGTATTAGTAATAGTAATAGTAATAGGAAAAAAAATAAATAAAAAAAAAAAAATAATAATAATAATAATAATAATATCAATAACAATAGCAACAAAAACAAAAATAACAACAAAAATAATAATAATAACAATAATAAACATTATAATAACAATGACAATAACAACAACAAAAAAACAAAAATTTAATAACAATAACAATAATAGTAATATTAGTAATAATAAAAATAGTCATATTAGTAATAATAACAACAATAATAATGATAATAAAAAGAAGAAGAATACTAATAGTAACAGAAATAATAATAATAATAATAATAATAA
>NW_027213872.1:35000-42500 GCF_042767895.1 Penaeus vannamei | reverse complement strand
GAAAAAAACGTACTAAGCAAACCTTGGGAGAACTAAGGGCAGGCAAATCTTCTTCTGTAGGAGATCTCTCTATGCAAATTTTCTTTTACGCAAAAATATGTCACCTGACTCATTCTTCAACAGCCAGGCCTTTCCTCCCAACACACACGAGTAAGAGCATGAATACATTAGCAGCTTAAGGGAATCATCAACCAATTTTCTCTCTCAGCAGGAGTGGGCTAAGGAAAGAAGCCAACAGAGAACATGAGAAAGGCTCGCTCACAAAAGGATGTGATTTGGCAGTCAATGGGAATCCCAAGCCTAAAGATAACATGAAATGGCAGATAACACCAAAGGTTATGCAGGGAGGACATGATGCATTGAGATTTCCAATGCTTGCTACTGCTTTGGCAAAGCACTTGTGGTGACGAAGAGTGGAGGTGAGGGAGGAGGAAGGAATAAAGAGAAGAAAAACAAACAAAAAATAATGAGGTTAATGTAACCCAAATGTAACCATTTTATAGATTCTTAACAATTCAAAACAAATTTCTTTATGATTCAAGCTTACTGTTGACAGACTTTTTCAAATACATATTATTAAATAATCAAACTACTGATATTATTCATTTATACCATGTTACTAAAACCTCAACAATGTTTTCCACTTGGCCAATTATAACTGTTAATTTGTAAAATGTCAGACTCAGCAAAAAAAGGAAAAAAAAGGAAAAAAGATACCAGAACCTTTTCTGTGAATATTCCTTTTTCTCGGAGAGGATAAAGTAAGACTAGCTTATCATACAAAAAAATAAATGATAACTACTTGATTAATATTCTCTATCTTATCAACACCACACCGGAATCACATCAGCTATAAAATTAAAAACTTACTCAAACGACTGTGCTCCACATAGGCTATTAATCTCAAAAAGAAAGAGAAAGAGAGAGAGAAAAAGAGAATGAGAGAAAGAAATAGATAAAGTGAGAGAGAGAGAGAGAGAGAGAGAGAGAGAGAGAGAGAGAGAGAGAGAGAGAGAGAGAGAGAGAGAGAGAGAGAGAGAGAGAGAGAGAGAGAGAGAGAGAGAGAGAGAGAAACAAAAACAGAGAGATTCAGTTGACCTTGATATTGATTGACCTTGTTTTTGTACCACAGATGGCATTACCTAACATTCCACTTTTATAACTTCATTTTTGGTGAACTAAAAAGAAGCACTTTATCCATAATATTCTAGCAGGTAATGAACCTCTCACAAAGACTCCTTAAAAAATGTTTTCTGCTTGTGCATACTTTAAAATAATATATCTTTATCATCTTTACCAAAGTAACTTCTAAACTACATATACATTTAGAGAATAATAATGTCCTTAGAAGTCTTTCAATCATATTGAAAAGAATCTGGTTCAATCTTCCTTCTAAAACACAAGCAAACTATCTTTGTTTTACCATACATTACTTTTGTGTTCCTCTATCTCTTAGTCACCCCTGCTGTCAACACATCTCAAGGACACTACAAATATATACAAGCGAATACTACATACTGAATGTTAAGTGCTGCCAAGCATATGCAAGGACTATGATGTGGTGATTCTTGCAAGGCTGCTTTCTCGTCTATAATCACTAGTCAATATGTTGCATCAAGAATGGTAATCTCCTTGGGGTAGATTGCAAGACTAAAAGGATGTAAGACTTTATACATGTATAAAACATCAAGGATTCCTTGCATGATATACAAATTAGCTTAGCGTTATTCATTAGGATGACAGCCTCAGAATATCATTAAACCTAACTGTAAAAAAAAATCAAAGTAACTCTTTTATGTTGAACTCCGAGCCTCTTATAAATACATACTGGATGAATTAAGAAGCCTATGGATTACTTCTTAAATAATAAATTCAGAAACTAAAACCTATAATAATATTTAAGAAAATTATTACAAAAAAAAAAAAAAAAAAAAAAACTGATGAACACCTAAAAACCCCTTGTACAACACAAGCAATGGGTGGGATGGGGTGGGGGTCAGGTTTGGGTTGTATATATTGGAGACACCAAGGCCAACATCAAGGGATGTGGAGAATTATTATTAAAATATTTTTGATGCACCTCATTATGTATTTCAGTACAACCATATTTTGAGTGTGTATTATCATTGAGTTTATACAATTTTCCCCACTTGGGGAGGGGTGTCTGCTCCCCCTTAGATCTACCACTGACTATCAAAATAGGGAATAAGTTTCATTCCTAGAAGCTGGCAATATTTACCTAAAAGTAATTGCCCCCCAAGACTTGAGCCAATATTTCAGTGTAGCCAGTGGCCAGCTCTCTCCAGTTCCAAGGCCACCACACACATCAATATGATGAGGAATGTCAATAACGTACCCTTTACAAGACATATCATTGGGCCTTGTATAATACCATAAACAGTTCTGTTATAACAATTCAATTATCTATTTGCCTTACTGTTCATGAGCATTTAGGAAAATGGAAAATCTCCATCTGTGGTATTTCATTATCACCCTCCTAAGGTGAATAGCAGCTCCAGACTATTTTACTTAATAGCACAGTTTCTGGGTTCATATATCTGTGGTAGGCCTACCTATGGATTACCAGAAACCACATCTGAGGCTTACTATTATGCAAACTGTATTTGGGGTGGAAGTCATCATTAATTTTTCAATTTTCATTTGGCCAATTGCTACTGCTTTTTTTCCCTTTAGTACACTTCTGATGTAATATACACCAGTAAACACAGTTTTCTATACTGTCAAGAAAAGGTCAAAACACAGGTTCCAATGCAGGCCAGTTAAAATTGTATCACATATTTCCATTCCACAGAATAGATACAACTTATAGAAAAACAAACTACCACTTTACAAAATTTAACATGCCAAATCTCCATACCTTAATTTCATAAAGAGCCTGTGAGAATTATTGAAGCATATGAAACAAAATTTACTATATATGTTGGCAAGTTGCAATGTAACCTTTTGTACTCTACCGAAGTTCAGCAAACTTCCTTTAATATATTCTGACGAGACAGAGCTCCAACTAGATTCAAATACACAGGAGGGAAATGTACACGCTAGTATTTATGGATGCATTTAGACATTTAGTGGAAGTGGAGGCCACAGAATTACTTGATATGGGCTTATTCATGGCAATAACCAATTCCCATTTTGAAAGCCAATGTAGGTGTCCTATGAACACTTATACCTTCCTCTGCACAAATGACCTAGATAACCCTTACCTACATATTAAGGTTGACTGACCTATTTACTTTTTTAAAGATGATGGGGGTTGCCTCAAACACTGCATTTCCTCAATATTTGTGAGGCCATTATTTTGTCTAGACGTCTTTTGTCTAATAGATGAAGATGGGTTTCATAGAGCTGGCAAAAAATGTGAAAACCAGAAATGCAAGATATAAAAGGCTGGGGGAAAGGTATCACAGACAAACTTGGGTCAACGCTTGGAACTTTCAAAATGAGAAACACATTAACATTTGATGTTTACTACACAATGGCAGTGGCTTTCAAAATGGGATTTCTTTTTCCATAATCGCATTGGTTGTATTCCATGCAAATGGACTTAACATATATCACAATCTATAATGGGTGGAAAACAAAATGAATTCCAACACAACGAATATTGATAAATAATTTTTCTAATACTAACGACATAGTTTTTAATAGAATGTATCCAAGTATGGCTTCTAACAGATTCACAGAAAAGCTTCTGTCTAAAATATATGAATGATATTTTGAGTAATAGGTGAAATATGTTTAGAAGACATCCTCCTGTCTAGTTTGCTTGATTTGACCAACAAATCTTCATAAAAGGAACCAGCCCAAGTTTTGTCGTTCTTCCTAGTTTAGTCATTCGTTTAGGGCCTACAGGGTATAAGTTAAAGACACTGACGCACGTAGATAGAGGGAAATGGACACCGCCAACTTACAGAGCAAGAGAAATAGAGTGGGAGAGAATATAGTTTAAGCTGCAGCGGCCTCATATTTACCACTACATGATGAAAATTTAACACATACTCGCCTCTCAAATTTTTTTACCTTGCAAAGATAAACAACAGTGAATGCTGAATACATTACTGCAGTGTGTCAGACTGTAAAATTTCAAAGATGGAGGTTACGTCTGCAGAGTTACAATGGCCAATTTTAAGCGTTTTTTGTGCTATTTTAACGCATTATCTATCTTTGTTCTTCTTATTTAAGCCTATCTTACCCTATAATTTAAGTCTGTTTTACCCCATAATTTCCCTGATATACTTCATGCCTTCCTCTGCTAACAGGATGGATGGAGAAATGGTACTCGATCTCCTGAACGATTCATTCACACAAGAAGCAACGCCGAGAATCAATGAAATCATTGGATTTCCTGCATAAAAACAGCATTTTTTTCAACATAGGCTCTAGGAGGGTGCATCACTCTGTAACAAATACCCCCTTCAGTAAATATCATAACATTATCATATATATCATTACATAATAAGATCTCAACGTCCTTCTGTAATACAGAAGAAGTAACTACCATTACTAAAGAAAAAAAAGATGGTAAACCACAAAGATCCCTTTTCAGATTGCATTCCCTTTCTGCCCCTCACCCAATCTGCAATGCCCCCTATACCCTGTCCATTGCCCCCTGCCCCTTGCCCACCTTGTTGTCCGTGCACTCACCTTGGGAATGCGTCGAAGAACCATGTTCTCTTGGTGTTGAAGAGCACCCTGATGCCGGACATGAGGGGAGAGTGAAGGATGACTGCACCCACCTCATAGCGCGAGGCCAGGTCTATAGTGGCCGCCGTGCCAATGCTCTGGCCGTACAGGATGATGTTCTCGGGTGAAATGCCATAGCGTGTGCGCAGAGCATGCCAGGCCGCATCAATATCTGAGTACAGGTTCTTCTCTGACGGCTTGCCTGTGCTAACGCCATACCCAGAGTAGTCGTAGCTGAAGATGTTGCAGTTGATGCGCGTGCCCAGACTCAGGTAGAAGCTGCTCATGTGCCCCAAGTCGGCCGCATTGCCATGCGAGAACAGGATGCAGAAACGCGCATTGGGAGAGCAGCGCACAAACATGCAGGCGATCTTGTTGCCTCTGTTGGTGCGCGTGTAGAAGACCTCAATGGCCTCCTTCTCCTTGTCCGTGAACTGCCACTCGGCCTTCTCTGTGAGGTGCAGGCCGTGCCGTGACCCAGTCTCATCAGCACTGAAGCTGTACGTGGCCTCTGGCGGGATGAAGGCCATTTTGGCCGCGATGCTGGAGGGGCACGGCGGCCAGCAGAACAGGCAGCAGATGTCCCTCAGGCTTAGGCCGTTCATGGCGTAGGCGAAGGAACGCTCTCAGGATCCCCAACAGGCTGGGCGGCCTCCGCTCGCTCCTGCCTCCCTCCCTGCCTCGCTCCTGCCTCCCTGCCTGCCCGCCTGCCTCTCTCCCTGCCTCCCTGCTTCGCTCCCTGCCTCCCTGCCTCGCTCCCTGCCTGCCTGGCCTGGCCTCCGCCTCGCTCCCTCGCTCGCCGCCGCCGTCAGCGCCTCCCTCGCACTCGCCTCGCCACTCGCACTCGCTCGCCGCCACTAGCACTGCACTCGCGCCGATGCTCGCTCCGCTGAGACGTTCGAGAGGTGCTCGGGCCGCCCGGAACCATAAATGTGCATGGTGCTTTCACTCGCCGCCTCGCCACACTCACTCCCAGCGACCATAGGCGCCTGACCCGAGCGCCGCGGGAAGCCCGGAAAGGCGCGGCGGAGCGGACACGTGAGCGTCGCGGCGCAAGGAGGGCGATCGGACCCCGCGCGCCGCCGCCCCGATCCCCTCGGCGGCCGATCCGATCCCACAACGCGCGCCCCCACACACGGTAACAGCCTTTATCCTGCGTTATTTACCCTTCACTATGACTAACTTCTTCCGGAGATGAATAAAGAGAAATGCTTTGATGGCGATTTATTTCCGCGAAAGGGGGAAGCCGGGCCCGAGGTCCGGCGCGAGGGCCTCGAGGCCTAAGAGGAGGCCCTGGCCGCCCGACGCCCGCTCGCAAGTCGCCAAAAGGAACTTGCACAAGTTGCAGGCTTGGAGGGCCTTGCTCCACGGCGTCTAATTCTAAATCTAAGCTCTTGTCTAACTCGCACGGGGAAGGTCAATGTCTCATCGCTCTCATGAGAGGCGATCTCGCGCTCTCCCTTTTAGGAGAGGAGAGAGGAAGGGGCGCGCGAGAAACTTCGCAGCGAAATGCAGAGTGGTCATGGAGAGCGAAGTTTATCTCACTTCCTGCATTCAGAATCCAGCGTCGAAGAGGAAATTGCAGGCTGGGAACTGCACCCAAACGTTTTGAGGGATGTTAAAGCTGTAACGCTTGTCTTGCATGAGCAGCGAGGCGAGCAAGTTGCATACTAACGTGCTCAGCTGCACATGTCGATTCAAACTCTCTTGCTGTTGCACATAAACTCAGAAATAGGTAGATGAATCGATGCGTATGAATTGCTATGTATAACGCACAGGGTTAATGCGATGTTTGTTGGTATAACTCGAGATTATAGTATAATTAAGTTATTCTTCTGGCCTTGTCGATGTATACGGGAGTACATTTTTTATGTATTTATCTGCAATTTCTTAATAACCTTGAACTCAAGTTTACAAAGACAATTG
Organism: Penaeus vannamei; assembly: GCF_042767895.1. Taxonomy (NCBI): domain Eukaryota; kingdom Metazoa; phylum Arthropoda; class Malacostraca; order Decapoda; family Penaeidae; genus Penaeus; species Penaeus vannamei. The sequence goes on along the minus strand of NW_027213872.1, from coordinate 35,870 downwards.
AGATTTCTTGCATCGAAAACTTATTATGGGCAATATTACCGATCGGAGTATAAAAGATCAGCACTCGAAGGCAGCATGGTATAACATAGTCCATAATATTTCATCCTAAATAATATTTTGATTAAATTATTGTCAAGTAACATTAATCTCTCTATGAATTATTTTCAAGGGAAAGCGGGCCCCGACCAGCCTTGCGGGCGGGAGGCGACCAAGCGACATCAACAAGACGTTTGTGTGTTGACGCCGCATGAACCTCCCATGTTCGGTTGGATTTGACAAGTTTTAGGCGAGTCCTTTGTCTTTTTCTTGTTGATTTGGGATATTCTAGAGTTCAAAGGCATCTTCTTTAGATTATGTGCGTTATTTCAATTTCAATGACGGAATCGGTTCGATTTTTGTTACTAAACTGGACTCGTAGTGGCTTTCAAAACCGAAATGTCTCATCTTAATAATATAGACCGATTCGGTAAAGCGTCACTTTGTGAAAACAACCCCTCGTTCGTTCATAAACTCACTGTGCGTGTTTACGGATTCACTGTTTATTCAAGAATTTACTTCTTGAATAAGCCAGATTGGAAACTGCAAAGTGCGCGGTGGAATTGTTGTTTAGAAGCAAAAACTGGGCGGCTACATGTACAGATTGATACAAAAATGCACGGCTGAGTAAGAGTTGCTGGCTTCATCGGTCCAATCAAACAGTCATTGGCTTCAACTCAAGGAATTCTCAGTTCGCGGTTGCTCCTTTAAGTCTCCAATTATGAAGTGGTGTGGCTGAGAGAAAAGAATTTGTCCAGTTGGCGCGGCTAAGATACCAAGTGCACAGCAAACTTCAATCTGGTGCTGAAGAGTGTAGGCATTGGTTGTTCGAAC
>NW_027213872.1:10000-15000 GCF_042767895.1 Penaeus vannamei | reverse complement strand
CTCATTATTTATGGCACGGTCCCAGTGTGGATGACGACAGGAAGAACCGTATTGAAGGTTGCAAAGAAACATATTTACCATATATGTAAAAATTGCTTACAGGAGTGATGGAAAACGAACTAAATATTTTGATGCACAAAAAATACTGCCAACTGAGCAGAAGGCGCCGGAAAGGAGGTGGAGGCAGAGGATCATCCTCTCTGCACAGATAGGTAATTAAGATCATGACACTTTTCAGGGTTGCTGAAAGCACGATGAGCGAGGTTAAGGAAAGCATGGAGCAGTGGAGTGCTAGGTTAACGCAGGTGGCAACCGTCTGGAAAAGGTGAGCCTCAGAAGGTGCACCTCCAGGACGACGGCCTGTCACCCTTTTGATTTGGACTTGTGATGAGACCTCTTACTCGACTACTGCGAAAGACAAGACCTTATAATCCAGGTCCTGGAAACCGCTCGGTCAATCGCCTATTTCCTGGTGATCTCAAGCTCTTTGCCAAGAAAGAAGAGCAGCTAGATAGTCGTGTCCACAGTGAGACACGCTGTACAGAAGTCGTAATAGGGTTTAGGATCTCTAAGAATTAAGTTCTAACAAGGAAGTAGAGTAAGCCTGCCAGAAGTAATGGCGGAGCGTTGCCCGGCGGAGAGTTCATATCGAAAAAAAAATCGCATCTGAATATGTCTCAGCTATCAACTCGCGAGCAGTGCCCAGAGTATGCTATGAAACAGGTGTCCCTGATTGGACATCTGCATATCTGAAAGACCAAGAAATCCCCACGCTGCCTTGGGGTCCACCAGCCACTAGAAGCTTTGGTTGTCCCTTATTAGGAGGTCTACTGGTGGGGAAGAATATTCAGACACAAAAAGAAAATTATGAAAATAGAATAAATGATAGAATGGGATAAGAATAAAATGACGTAAAATAATGGAAATGAGAAACAAAATTAACATGATAATGATAATGATAATGGCAATGACAATTAATAATAGCGCAAAAATAACAACGATGCTAATAACATGGGCAATAATGATATCAGTAATAGCAATAATAACAACTACGACAATGGGAGTAATAATGATAATAATAATTCTGATGATGATAATAGAGATAATTATGATAATACTGATATGAATAATAATGTTGATGATTATGAGAATGATAATAATGATAGAAATGCCGACAATAATGCATATAATTATAATAATAAAAAATAAAATTAATGATGATAATAATGTAAATAACAATGGCAATTCAATGATGATAATAATAGTAATACAATATTACTAGCAATAACAATAATGATTTTGACTGTGGTTATCGGTTGAAATGCAGAATTTGAATTCCTTAGGAAATGCAGCGGAAAACTGTCAATTTAAAACGCTATCACCACCATATATCCGCGAAAATAAAAGCAGTGAAGGGGAAGAAAAATAAATCTGACTGCGTAATGATATCGCTTCAATATTAACCATGAAGATTAGAATAGGTCCTGCAAATATTGATCTTGTGCTAACCTTAGCATAATCGGACTCCATACATAACTTGTCATGAATTACATAATCTTCCGCTTTGATCTTTAATGAAGAGGATGTCCTATCATACACTATTTGATGTTATTAAATTCTTGTATTTATAATGATTAATGTTACGGTCCAAGTGATAGAGTCTTAAGCACATTTATGCTGCAAACTAGCGAATGTCAAGGCGGCTGAGCATCATTCCACCCACGCATGCCAACCGGTCAACACTGCCAATTTTCTCCCATCGCTTCTGCACAAATACAGTTCAAGAAATGAGATCAATATCTTTGCCAAAGATTTTTGAATATATATATATATGAAATTATGATCAAGACTAGGAATGTAATTGCCTCTTGAAAAGAAAACTCTCCTTGAATAAAGAAGGAAATCCCTAGCCCCTTAAATTAAACATAACATATAGAAGATTTCCACAGTTCCACTGCCCTCCACTCACGCTCCCAGACCCCTAAAGAACCAGCCTTGGCCCTAGAAAAAGCCCCAATTCCGTCGCCCGCGGGAGGGTTGGCCAGCCTGGCGGCCATAAACAAGAGGCCGGCCATTGCGTGCGGACGAAGGCGCTGCGAAGGATTTCTGCGCCCGAGGACTCTTTCCTGCCTTCGAGAGCCACGCCGAGGGAGGCACTGCGGGCCAGGGAGCAAGGGCGACAGGGAGAGCGGTAGGTGGAGGGCGGGAGGCCAAACAGGGCCGGGGAGAGCGAGGCGGAGGAGCCAATTAGAGAGCGGGCTTGAGGAGCTCCGTTTGGGGTTTGAATTGAGGGATTGGGAGGCGGTCGGGTTCCTGCCCGGAAGGAGTCGCCGACCAGCGCCTTCGGGGGCGGGGTCGGCAGGGGAAGGGGTTGGCCGGGGCAGGGGTTGGCCGGGGCAGGGGCGCTCACCCGGCGCGGCTGCCCCTGAGGCCGCAGGGGCGCGGGCGCAGGGGTCGCGCCCGGGGAATGCTTGCCAAGAAGTAAAAATGTTGGTCAGTATTTCTGGGTCAGGGTCGAGTGTCAGCCAGGCGCCTCTTAGATGAAAAGTGATAAATGCAAATGATGGAGCAAAGAGTTCTAGGAAACCTATCTTCTTATGCTTTGGTCGCAAGCCCAGTTAGGAAATGTATCTTATTTTTTAAGTGAAGAGCTAATTTAGGTATAAGGCAAAAGACAACCATGACTTCTAGGTCGTAAAATGTAATTGCATAAATCCTTAGAAGATAACGTACCAGTGACAGTGACCTTCTACCCCGAGATTGAAAAGGAAATACAAACTGGTCATTTCATTTTACAACAGGATTGGTAATTGTTTCCGATTGTGACGAACCCTTGCAGAGACTAAGTTCCAAAGGGGGTGAGGGGGTAAAAACATGTTTATTAAGCTCTGTGTGGGAGGGGGGAGGGGGGGATTGCACGGTGTCATTAGAAACCTGTAAATGTCTAATTTAAATAAATCCCCTTTAAACATTGATAAGAAGTTTTATATGAAAGACGAGCCTAAATTTATGTCCATACAACTATAGAAAACCAGTATAATAAAAAAAAAAAAAAAAACTTTCTCCAACGGACAGCAATTGAAATACTGCTGAAGTAAACAAGCGCAACACGCAATGCATACAAACTTGATATCCGATGCACATGATATTTTAAACTATATAAAAGTTGAATATCATGAGAACCTAAATAATGAAATCTTAACACATAAAAATAATCCCCCCACCCAACACCACGCTTATCAGCACGATGTCTAATTATTTCAAATTAATAAACATTATAAAACACATACCGTCAGTATGGAGGGTACAAGCGAGCTGCGGCGAGGAGGAACTGATGAAATCTTTTGTTTTCGGCCGGGTATGCCATCATAAATATGGCCCTGGCCAAATATCCGGCGAAGTGGTAACTCCTCCTGCCGAAGAGGGGCACTTTGGCTTTGGCCTCCCTCCATTTACGCTCGATCGTATTGGTGTGAGCTTTACTTTTGGGGTCAACAAAATTATATGAATGATTCACAGTTAAATGTTGATAGCCCTCTTTTTCTAAACAGTTGTATGCCTTCCAACAATCACTAATGACAGTTGTCCTTGGGTTGATACGCTCCTTGATGAGGTTAAGCAAAGAGAGAGAGTTACGCGTCTCCACGGGTACGAGAAAAAATTCCCCACTCTTGTGGCATACCCCTCCAAAAACCCACTGACCTTCTATTACACGACCTACGTTATATTTCCGTTTACCAAATTTAGATTCACTTAATGGCCTCATGTACTAAACTGGGATGGTAAATAAGGTCTATTTCTTTGTTGCCACAGTATAGTCTTTAGAATAACCCAGAATCAATGCAACACTGGAAACGTAACATTTCTCACCAGCCACCTGTCACAGAGTGGCCGGCTTTTAACTGTCAAACCTTGCGGCTGGCAACTGAAAGTCTGAAATGCACTATGCGCATAACATTCTAAATAAGTGTATATATAAATCTTTAAACATGTAAATGAAGTATGATAACCTTGATAAAAGACTTTAAGATCCTAAATGTGTAACAGCAGACACTAATAATTAGCTAAATATCATTTTGACAAGTGTGCAGTAACACATGAACTACTTGGGATATCGCAGTTATGAGTTACGCAGTCAGTGTTGTGTTGATCCTGGCTTGGTAAGGTAAACATGAGCGACTTAGACTCTGAGCAGTGAAATGCAGGGGATATTTTTGTCATTTAGCGGTGAATATGAGGCCGCTGCAGCTTAAACTTTGTTGTATCTTGTTCTGTTTCTTCTGCTCTATAAGATGACGTTGTCCATTTCCCTCTATCTCCGTGCATCACTATAAGTAACTTATACCATTATGACTATGGATTCACAAAATCTATACTAAGTTTTTGAGAAACTAAACTGTACATTATGTGAGTGCTAAGTCAAAGTCTGGTGTCCCCTGACTGCAAGAAGTGAAGATCTGATTTCTAAAAGCATGTTTTCTAGTTTGATAAATCCAGGTAAGCTGAAGTTCCCGGGAGACAAAGGGGTCCGGTGTCTTGCTCCTGGTACAGAAATACTCCAAGGGAAGGGGAGACGGGAGTCATGGATTTCACCTGGTAGGGAAATGCCCCAGGGCAGAGGGGTTCAGGGGTTTGCTGTCAGTAGGGAAGTACCCCAGGGAATGGGTCCAGGGGGCTTGTCCCTGGCAGGGGGTTGGGAACATGTGTCTCTCACCCCTTCATCACCTGATTCCCCAGGGATCCCTGGAGATTGAAGGATAAGAGGACAAAAAACATAGAAAATAAGCAGAGGTCTTTGTTAGAAGTTCCTTGGATTTGCACCAAAAGTGTCACAGCTAAGAAATTATTTAGATATCAGAAGTTTTTCAACTTATTCCATAAATAGACAGATATACCAGAGAGAAAACACTTTTCGGTCCAATGCAACATGAGCTTAACAGATTGGTTATAAGATTCCTCATATAATAAGATGTGGTTATATCTAATCTGGTGTTTAGGTT
>NW_027213871.1:20000-22500 GCF_042767895.1 Penaeus vannamei | reverse complement strand
TCGATAATGCCAACGTTGCCCTAAATATGAAAAAAAGAAAAAAAAAAGAAAAGAAAGAAAGAAAGAAAAACGACAAATTAAAACAGACAAAGAAAGAAAAACACAGATACAAAAGAAAAAAAGAACGAAAAAACAGACAAAAAATAGAAAAAAAGAAGAAAAAAAAATAAACAAGAAAAAAAGACAAACAGAAAAAAAAAACAGACAAAAATAGAAAAAAACTAAAAGAAGGAAAAAACAAATAAGAACAAAACAGACAAAAAGAAAGAAAAAGCAGACAAAAATAAGAAAAAAAACATACAAAAAACAAAGAAAAATCACAAGAAATAAGAAAAAAACATACAAAAAACAAAGACAAAAAACAGACAAAACAAACAGAAAAAACATACAAAAAACAAAGAAAAAAAACAGCCAAAACAAATCGAAAAAAAAGAAAAAAACAGACAAAACAAACAAAAAAAAACAGAAAAAAGTAAAACAAAACAGGCAAAACAAACAGAAAAAAAACAGACAAAAAAACAGAAAAAAAGAAAAAAAAACAGACAAGCACAAAAGCTTTACCGGTAAACGATCCAGGCCAACCACCTTGCAACAGGAAGAAAGACGCAACAAATTATTGCAACCATCTGCTCTCCTTGCAATCTATTCCTATTATTCGTTTTCTGTTTTTTCCTGTTTTTTTCCTTTTCTTTTCTTTCGTTTTTATCGTTTATTTCATCTTCTGCTTTTTTACTTTATGATTGTTTTGTCTATTGCATCTTTTTATTTTTATTTTTATCGGTTTGTTTGTTTCTTTGTTACTTTGTTTCTCTATTTTATTTTATTGTTGTATTTTTTGTTTATTTGTTATTCCGCGTGTTTGCCTGTTTCTATGTTAATATATATATATATATATATATATATATATATATATATAAATATATATATATATATATATATATATATATATATATACATACATATATATATATATATGTATATATATGTATATATATATATATATATATATATATATATATATATATATATATATATATGTATATATATATATGTATATATATATGTATATATATATATGTATATATATATATATATATGTATATATATGTATATATATATATGTATATATATACATATATTTATATATACATATATATGTATACATATAGATATACAAATGCATATATACACATGTATGTGTATACGTATGTGTGTATATATATATGTATATATATACATATATGTATTCATTTATGTGTATATATGTATATGTATATATACATATATATACACATACACATACATGTATGTATGTGTGTGTATATATATATGTATACATAAATATATATATATATTATATATATATACATATATATATATAGATATGTATGTATGTATGTATGTGTGTATATATATATATATATGTATATATATATATATATATATATATATATATATATATGTATATAGATAGATAGATAGATAGATATAGATGTAGATAGATATACAGAGATAGATGTGTATGTATATATATATATATATATATATATATATATATATATATATATATATATATATATATATATATATATATGTTATGTGCCGGTATAAGAAGTCGTGTTTTGTCCTGGCATTATATATTGTAATGCTTGATAATTGGATTAACGTTATTATGGAATTCCTGTGTATTTAACTGGGATAATTCAGATGGTGGTTTGTTCTCCTCCCGTACAATAATAAGCAATAATAAGGTAATAAGGTAATAATAAGAAAGTATTAAGGTAATAATAAGAAAGTATTAAGGTAATAATAAGAAAGTATTAAGGTAATAATAAGAAAGTATTAAGGTAATAATAAGAAAGTATTAAGGTAATAATAAGAAAGTATTAAGGTAATAATAAGAAAGTATTAAGGTAATAATAAGAAAGTATTAAGGTAATAATAAGAAAGTATAAAGGTAATAATAAGAAAGTATTAAGGTAATAATAAGAAAGTATTAAGGTAATAATAAGAAAGTATTAAGGTAATAATAAGAAAGTATTAAGGTAATAATAAGAAAAGTAATAATAACGATAAGAAGAGAACAACACGCCATAATGCCTTGTTGCCAGGGATTATTTAATTAATTATTTATTTCGTTATTTTAATGGTCCGTGAATACAGGAAAGGAATTAGCCATAGGTGACAGTTCAATGAATGGATTGAGAGTGGAAATATTTATCAAAGTAAAGTGTAAGAGAGGAAAACGATGATGATTAAATAGGAAGGAGAACGATTAATTTATGAGCAAGTAAAATGTATGAATATGAGGGTGTTGATCCCGTCTCATGTAGGTTTACATTTTGTTTATGAAAATGATTATTGATTTATAATTAGTAGGAAAAAGTTGGTTATAAAGTTACTCGTAGATATGAGGTAATTTAGTAGAGAATATTGCTTGTTTATATTATGATATTTATTGCTAATATTTACATTATTATATGCCACCTGTTTATTAACA
>NW_027213871.1:0-5000 GCF_042767895.1 Penaeus vannamei | reverse complement strand
CCTTGTACCCGGTTTTTTTTTTCTTTTTTTTTTTTTTTCTTTCTTTCTTTTTTTTTTTTTTTTTTTTTTTTCTTTTGGGTCTGGAAAAAAAATTTAGATCTGCCTTTTTTTGTCTGTCTGTCTCTGTTTATGACCCCCCGTCTGTCCGCCTGTTCCTTTTCCCGTCTTTTCTGTCTGTCTGCCTGCCTTTTTCTTGTCTGTTTTTGTCTGTCTGTCTGTTTTCTGTATGTTTTTTATGTTTTCCTTTTCCCGTCTTTTCTGTCTGTCTGCCCTGTTTTATCTTTTTTTTATCTGTTTTTTTGCCCTCCTTGCCTTTTCCCTGCCCTGCTTTGTCTGTCTGTCTGTCTGTTTTTCTTTTATTTTTGTCCTTTCCTCCTGCCCCGTCTGTCCTTATCCATTTTTCCATATCCCCCCCACCTTTCCCCCTTTCCTTTTTTTTCCCCCCCCCAAACAAACAAAAAAAAAAAAGACGAAGACAAAAGCGACGAAAAGAACACCACAAAAAACAACAACAACAACGGTGACAAAACCACTTAAAAGGGCACAAATCCCCTTTTCCTCCGCCAAACCATCTGTCCTGAAGACTGACAACCATAACAACACGATTACGGGAAAATTTTCTCTTTTTCCCCCTTTCCCCTCTTTATGGGAAGGAAACAGTAACAAGCCTAAAGAAATAGCGAACAAAAAAAAATATATAATGACTTTTTCCCTTATCTTTAAAGTATCTACCTCCCAAGAACAAGAAATAGTGAACAAAAAATTATAATAGGCCCTTTTTTCCCCTTTTTCGCAACGTTTCTACCTCCCAAAATGGAAAGAGGGGAGGGAGAATTTAAAATCAGTGAAGGCGATGGGGTTTCTGCGTCACGCGGGGAGGGGGGGTATGAGACTAAATTGAAAGGTGGGGGGAAAAAAAAAGGGAAAGGGGGGGGTGAAAGAAGAGAAGAAAAGGTAAGAAAAAGAGGGAGAGAGAGAGAAGAGAGAGAGAGAGAGAGAGAGAGAGAGAGAGAGAGAGAGAGAGAGAGAGAGAGAGAGAGAGAGAGAGGGGGAGAGAAGGGGGGAAAACAGAGAAAAGAGAGAGAGAGAGAGAGAGAGAGAGAGAGAGAGAGAGAGAGAGAGAGAGAGAGAGAGAGAGAGAGAGAGAGAGAAAGAGAGAGAGAGAAAAAAAAGATAGATGAAAAGAAGAGATGAGGAAAGATAGATAGATGGGGAGAGGAAAAAGATAGACAGAAGAAGAGGGGGAGGGGGAGAGAAAACTCACGATCTTTTGCCACCAAAAAAAGGGCCATTCAACAGTGCAATCAACTGCAATTAACACCATGAACCCAGAACAAGAAAAGGCGAGAAGGGGGGAAAGGGGGAAAAAGGAAGGGAAGGGGAAAAGGGGAAGGGGGGCCCGGAAGGGAGGGGGGGAAAGGGGGGGAAAAGGAAGGGAAGGGAGTAGGGGGAAGGGGGGGGAAGGGGGGAAAGGGGGGGAGGGGGGGGGGAGGGGGGGGGGGAGGGGGGGGGGAAGGGAGGGAGGGGGGGGAGGGGGGGGGAGGGGGGGGAAGGGGGGGGAAGGGGAAAGGGGGGGAAAAGGGGGGAAAAAAGGGAAGGAAAAAAAAGGGGAAGGGGGAAGGGGGGGAAAGGGGGAAAGGGGAAGGGGAAAGGGAAAAAAAAAAAAAGAAAAAAAAAAAGGGAAAAAAAAACAAGAAAAAAAAATAAATAAAAAAACAAAAAAAGATAAAAAAAAACCCCCAAAAAAACAAAAGAACAAAAAACAAGAAAACAAACAAAAAGAACAGAGAAACACCAAAAAACCCCCAAAAAAATACGTAATAACAAAAGGCCAACCCCCCCCCCCCCTTGACTGAAGAAAAGGGCGGGGTGTGGGCCCGCGGAGATGGGGCCCAGGGTTTTATTGGGGGGGACTAAGAATGGAACAGAATAACAAAAAAGCAATAATAAAAAAAAAAAAGAAAAAGGGATGAAAAAAAAGGGGAAAGGAAAATTTTGTTTTAAAAAAGGGAAAAAATAAAAAAAAAAAATAATAATAAAAAAGAAAAAAGATAAAAGAGGGGGGATGATTTTTAAAAAAATTTTTAAAAAAATTGGAAATTTGTTTTGTTTTGATAAAAAAATAAAAATAATAAAAATTTAATAATAATAATAAAAAATAAATAATAAATAATAAAAATATTAAAATAAAATAAAAAAATAATAATAACAAAAATTTAATAATAATAACAATAATAAGAAAATAACAATAATAATAACAATAACAATATAAGCAATAATCACAACAATACTACAACCAACAACAATCAAGAACAACACCATACAGTCTTACCAAACCAGAAAACAACAACAAAAACAAACAAACAAACAAACAACATTCTCCCGAAGCAACGAAAAAAAAAAACCCTAACTCGCCCCCCTAATTTAAGATAATATCAAACGAAGAAGGGTTAATTACCTAAAAGCAATTAGGTCTTTCGGGGAAAAAAAGGGAAAAGTCAACTTCAAGATCTTCTTCCTTTTTAAAATTCTTTAATATTAATCATCATTTCCTCTCTTCCTTTGTAAGAGCTAGAGTTAAAAAAAAAAAAAAAAAAAAAAAAAACATTTATCAGTATTATAAAATTTTTATTATATTTCGTGTTCTATTTTTTTTTTTGTTTGTTTGTCCCGATCAATATAATGTTCTGTCTCGTTAACGTCAGTATATATCTATTTTTCCCTTTTTTGAATTTGTCCAAATAAAAAAAAGGAAAAAATTATAAAAACACGGTCCAGTTCCAAAACATTCGTAGTTGACCCACGGCCGCCAGAGGGCTACGCGTGCCCAAACCCCCATCCCCTTGCAAAGGGGAAACCCACCAACTTTTTTTTTTCAAAAATATTTTCACTCACAAACACGCACACACACACACGCAACAACGTTTAAACACACACCCCCCCACCCCGGGACCACCCCCACCCCCCCCCCCCACAGCACCCACAAAACCCCCCCCCACCCCCTCCCCCCACCCCCCCCCCCCCACACCCCCACACACACCCCCCAAAAACCCCCCCTCCACCCCCCCCCGCTCCCCCCCACACGCACCCACACAGAAACACACACCCTCCCCCCCCCCCACCCCCACCCCCCCCCCACCCACGCGCACCCACGCACGCACCACACACACACACTCGGTAAACACACAGTGACTAAAGGCATCCCCGGGGCCTATTTTGTAAAATCCTTCCCATAAAAATATTAGCATACGTTAGACCTGTTTTTGGGTGCTCGGGGGGCTGCATGGGCCCCTTTTCAACCCTTCCCGTCGGTTTTTTTTTTTTTTTAAAAAAAAAAAAAAAAATTTTATTTATGAAAAATATATATATATATATATATATATATATATATATATGTATATATATATTTAAGGTAACAGAAATGCAATTTGTTGAAATTTTTCTTAATTAGATGATGGAAAGAGTAAAATGGCAAATGGTTTCATTTTATATATATATATATATATATATATATATATATATATATATATATATATATATATAATATACAAAACATATAAAATATAAATTTTATAATACAACCTCCCCACCCAAACTAAGAAAAAAAAAAAAAAAAAAAAAATTCCTTCGCCCCCAAACCCCAAAAAAGGCCCAAAAAAGAGAAGAGCGGGGAGGCGAACCTCGAGGGGAAAAACCCGGGCGTCCGCTTCCCAACTCCCAGAACCAGGGGCGCATTACCGGCCCCCGGGGAAAAAATACACTGACGGCGCCGACGAAAAAAGGGTTTTGGGTGAGCTCTTCCTCTCCTTTTCCTCTGCCCGGGGCTCTCTGTCTTTTGCCCCTCCCCCTTTGCTCTATCTCGTCTCTCCCTCTTCTTCCTCTCCCCTTTTCTCTCTCTTTTCTTCCTTCCATTGCCTCTCCCTCTTCTTTCTCCCCCCTCTCCCTCTCTCTCCCTATTCTTACTCCCCCTCCCTCTCCCTCTTCTTCCTCCCTGTCTCTCCCTCTCTCTCCCTATTCTTCCTCCCCCTCCCTGTCTCCCTCCCTCTTCTTCCCTCCCTCTCTCTCCCTCTCCCCCTCCCCCCTCTCTCCCTCACTCCCCCACTCTCCCACCCCCTCCCTCCCCTCTCTTCCTCCCCGTTCTCTCTCTCCCTCTTCTTCCTCCCCGTTCTCTCTCTCCCTCTTCTTCCTCCCCGTTCTCTCTCTCTCTCTTCTTCCTCCCCTCCCCTCTCTCCCTCTTCTTCCTCCCCTCCCCTCTCTCCCTATTCTTCCTCCCCCTCCTCTCTCTCCCTCTTCTTCACTCCCCCTCCTCTCTTCCTCTTCCTCCCCCTCCCTCTCTCTCCCTATTCTTCCTCCCCCTCCCTCTCTCTCCCTCTTCTTCCCCTCCCCCTCCCCCTCTCTCCCCCTCCCCTCTTCCCCCTCTTCTCCCCCCCTCTCCCTCTTTCTTCCTCCCCCTCCCCCTCTCTCTCCCTCTTCTTCCTCCCCCCTCCCCTCCCTCTCTCCCTCTTCTTCCTCCCCCTCCCTCTCTCTCTCCCTATTCTTCCTCCCCCTCCCACTCTCTCTCCCTCTTCTTCCTCCCCCTCCCTCTCCTTTTCTTCCTCCCCCTCCCTCTCTCTCCCCTCTTCTTCCTCCCCTCCCTCTCTCTCCCTCTTCTTCCTCCCCCCATCCCCCTCTGTCTCCCCTCCTCTCCCCCCATCCCCCTCTCTCCCTCACTCTCCCCCTCCCCCTCTCTCCCTCACTCCCCCACTCTCCCACCCCCTCCCCCCTCTCTCCCCCTCTTCTTCCTCCCCCTCTCCACCCACACGCCAATATCGACTTCCCTTGGGCGTGGGTGGACGCACGAGGTTATCATGACGATCAAAGTGTTCATAGACGAAGGGGGGGGGGAGGAGGAGAGGGAGGGAAAGGTTGGAGAGGGAGGGAGGTGGCAAAGAATAATCATAATAACAATAAACATAATAATCATAAAAATCAATAATTATAATGAAAATTATCATTATTAT
>NW_027213870.1:42500-50000 GCF_042767895.1 Penaeus vannamei | reverse complement strand
ATATATATATATATATAAAATTTCGTCTCACAATCTCCCATCTCCTTTTTATCATTCCTTCTCTTATTCTCTCATTCTCTCATCTCTTTTTTATCATTCCTTCTCTTATTCTCTCATTCTCTCATCTCTTTTTTATCATTCCTTCTCTTATCCTCCCATCTCCTTTTTCATCATTTTCTCATACTCCCATCTCCCATTTTTATCCTTTTCTCTCATGCCCCCTTTTTATCACCCCTTCTCCTCTTCCCTTCTTCCAGGTACGTGTACGGCTCCGAGCGGACGCTGTACATCCAGGACGTGACCTCGAGCGACGCCCGCGCCACTTTCCGCTGCCGAGTGCGCCACAGGGCCGCCCACGCGCCCGTCGTCAGCCCGCCCGCCTCGCTCACCATCCAAGGTGCGAATTTCAGCCTTACGCGCTGCGGGAATTAGGGTGATGTTGGTTTGTCGGTCAGATTTTGTTTTGTTTATTTTTGTTATCATCATTCTTATTGATATTATTATTATTATTGTTATTATTATTATTATTATTATTATTATTATTATTATTATTTTATTATTATTATCATTATCATTATTATCATTATTATCATTATTATCATTATTACTATTATCATTATTATTGTTATCATCATTATCATTATTTTATCTTTTTTTTTTTTTTGTTCTGTGTTTCTTTTTTTCTTTTTTGTCTTTTTTGTCTTTTATCATTATTCTCGTTATTGTTCGTTGTATTGTCATTATGTTTCGATATTTTTTTTTTCCTTTGCTTTTTTTCTCTTGTGTTATTGTCATATTCTTGTTATTATTTTTTTTTATCATATCTTGTTTTTTTTCTCAAATGAAGAATTTCTTCTAAATGTTTTATTTTCATTATTACTATTATTCACTGTTTATCTTTTTTGTCATTGTCTACCATTATTCCTGCATTAATGTAGTGTCATGTTTTTTTTCTTTCTTTCTTTTTAATAGACTCTTCATATATATGTATTTTAAATCAAATGTCCAATCAAAGAGGCATTTTATAATAGACACATTATTCTAGATCTATTTTATATAACTCAAAACAAAACAATAAAAATCGTGTATAAGAATCCAAATTAAAGTTTTCGATTGTCTGCTATCCAAAGACTTCGAAACAATTTTTAAAATTCACAACTATAACATTTCAGTAAATACAAAAAGAAAAAAAAAATCTTCAACCATAATAACGATTCCAATAAAGGGATTGAATCTCAAAAAAATATTTATTTGAATGACATTAAAAGGAGTTTTTTTGGCGACCTGTCAGCTGGGAATTTAGAAAGGCAGGAAAGCTGTGATAATAACTGCACTGGAATGGCGGTGACGATGGTGCCATGGGAGTTAATGAGGCTTTAATGGGGACATAATGAGGTTTAATGGCAGGACAGAAGTCTACGTCGTGTATGGATAGATAGATAGATAGATAGATATAAACACATGTAGCTATACAGTTATGTATCTATGTGTGTTTGTGTGTGTGGGTATTGTGTATATATATATGTGTGTGTGTGTGAGTGAATGTGTGAGTGTGTGTGTGTGTGTGTGTGTGTGTGTGTGTGTGTGTGTGGTGTGTGTGTGTGTGTGTGTGTGTGTGTGTGTGTATGTGTGTGTGAGTGAGTGAGTGAGTGAGTGAGTGAGTGAGTGAGTGGGTGAGAGAGAGAGAGAGCGAGTGAGTGAGTGAGTGAGTGAGTGAGTGAGTGAGTGAGTGAGTGAGTGAGTGAGTGAGTGAGTGGGTGAGAGAGAGAGAGAGAGAGAGCGAGTGAGTGAGTGAGTGAGTGAGTGAGTGAGTGAGTGAGTGAGTGAGTGAGTGAGTGAGTGAGTGAGTGAGTGAGTGAGTGAGTGAGTGAGTGAGTGAGTGAGTGAGTGAGTGAGTGAGTGGGTGGGTGAGTGAGTGGGTAGGTGAGTGAGTGAGTGAGTGAGTGAGTGAGTGAGTGAGTGAGTGAGTGAGTGAGTGAGTGAGTGAGTGAGTGGAGTGAGTGAGTGAGTGGGTGGGTGAGTGAGTGAGTGAGTGAGTGAGTGAGTGAGTGAGTGAGTGAGTGAGTGAGTGAGTGAGTGAGTGAGTGAGTGAGTGAGTGAGTGAGTGAGTGAGTGAGTGAGTGAGTGAGTGAGTGAGAGAGAGAGAGAGAGAGTGTGTGTGTGTAAAATACTTCTAACCAAGCTGACAATACATTTACTATATCACTATCAACTTCACCTTTCTCTTTCCATCTCACTTGTCAAAAAACGACAAACATTGATTTTATCCTTATTCATCCTTTTTTATTGTCACTTTTTTTTTCTCTCTCTCAGTTGCGTAAACGAAAACAAGACACAATCTACAAATGTACTCTCCTCCGGTATTTAAAGGGGTGTGCACGCTGTTGGCTCCAGTACACTTTTTGGCTTGCACGGGTGTACTCTTTTCGGATTCCTCCTCTCGGGCTGTCGGGCGCTCTCTCTGCTCGTCTGTCTGTCTGTCTGTCTGTCTGTCTGTATACCTATTTGCCTATATGACTATTTATGTATCTATCTGTTTGTCAATATAGCTATCTATGTATCTATCTTTATGTTTGTCTATATACATATAGATAGACAGACAGAGGAATAGAGAGGCACAGACATAACAGACAGAACTATAGATGAACATGATATGGAATACAGACAGACAGACACAAGACAGACAGATAGATAGATAGATAGATAGACACACCTGATAGATAGATATAGATAGATAGATAGATAGGTGGATGGATAGATAGATAGATAGATACTCATATAGACAGACATATAGATAGATAGACAGATAGAGAGATAGATACCTAGATATGTGATAGATAGATAGATAGATAGATGGACAAACAGACAGACAGACAGACAGACAGACAGACAGACAGACAGACAGACAGACAGACAGACAGACAGACAGACAGATAGATAGATAGATAGATATGTTTGTGTGTGTGTGTGTGTGTGTCTGTCTGTCTATTTGCTTATATAGCTATCTATGTATCTATCTATTTGTCAATATAGCTATCTGTCTATCTATCTATATGTTTGCTTATGTAGCAATATGTCTCTCTATTTGTATATCTGTGTATATAGCTATCTATCGATCTATTTATTTATCTATATAGCTATCTGTCTACCTGTCTATTTTTCTCTGTCTATCTACCTATCTATTCGTCTATACACTGGGTATCTTTGTATTCATCTATCCTTCTATCTATCTGGCTCTGCATTTATCAGTTTTCCCATCTTTATTTCTCTTTATTTATATCTGTCTCTCTCTCATTCATATCTATCTGTCTATGTATCTATCTATCCATTCATCCATCCCTCTGTATTTCTCTTTATGTCTATCTCTCATTTTATTTATTTCTATTTTATTATTCTCCATTCCAAACTCACTTATCTATTTTCCCTTTTCTCATTTTTACGAATATCAGAAGCAAAGAGAAAACAAGAAAAGAAAGAGAAAGAGAGATAAACAAACATAGGAATGATACATTATAAAGATTAAAAGGATAAATGAGTGAATAAAGGCATAATTAGATTGATAGATAGACAGAGAGGTCGAACGATAAAAGCGTAGATAGATAGGTGGAAAGACAGACAGACAAATAGAAGGATAAATAGATAGGCAGATAGAAAGAAAAATAAATAGATAAATATATACATAAAAATATCATAGAATAGATAGAGGCATAGGTAGATCCATAGAAACACTGATAGACAGATAGAGAGATAGATACACTGATAGATAGATAGAGAGATAGATACACTGATAGATAGATAAAGAGATAGATACACTGATAGATAGATAGATAGATAGACAGATAATGAAACTGATAAACAGATAGAAAAACAGATAGGTAGAAAGATAGATAGAGAGAGAGAGAGATGGACAGAAATATAGATAGGCACATAGTTGGCCAGATAGATAAATAGATCAATAAATCAGCCCAAAATAGACAGAAAACAAAATATTCGAGTAGGCCCGTAACCCCCTAATCCTTCCCGAAATGTCCAAAAAGACCGCAACTTCTTTTGAAGGATGTTCCGAAGTTTGTTCAGGAGGCGGACAACCGTCTTCGTCCGGGCGAATCGAACAGAAGTGAACACGACACGAGAACGGATTGGAGAGGGAGAGGATTGGAAAGGATTCGATTTGGGATTGGTTGCTCCGCCCTCCTCGCCCCCCATCGACTTGTTCCTTGAGGGGGGTGGGAGGGGGGAGGCAGGGATGGGGGTTGTGTGTGTGTGTGTGTGTGTGTTTGCGTTTACTTATAAGTGTATATAAGTTTATTTGTTTCTTTGTGTGAGAGAGAAAGAGAGAGAGGGACAGACAAGCAGAGAGAAAGAAAGAGAGAGAGAAAGAGAGGGAAAGAGAGACATACAGACAAACAGAGAGAGACAGAGACAGAAAGAAAGAGAGAAATAAATTGATTATATAAAATTATTTGCCGCGCCAAAAGAGAAAGATCGAGAGAGAGAGAGACAGACAAACAGACAGATATGAGTGCTACTTGTAGAATCAGAAAAAAAATAATCCACCCATCTGCATAACCCACACAAAAAAAATATCTTACTCGTTGAAATAAATTAGTGAGTGAAAGTCCGATTGCAGAATTAACAAATTATGATCGTTTTCATTGTACAATTTCTTTCTCTTTTATTCTCAGCTGAAAATCTGATTTTTTGTCTTTATTAATTTATTTCTTATCATAATTATTATTTTTTGTGCTACGTAGAATTCTCTTTTGTTGATAAATCTATATCATGCATTTATTATCAACATGCAAATTCGTTCACTATATATAAATGGTTATCTAAAATTGAATCTCATTTCCTGTGAATTTACGAAATCATGCATAAATTACCGAGTAAATAATGATGATAACAAGCAAGGAAATGTCATGTTCATTATCTATTGTCATTTTTTCTTTTTTTCTTTCTTTTTATTGTTGACATCATTTTGACCCCGCCCCTTTTATATTCCTGGTCCCTCCTTTTACGAATAAGTGTATAAAATGATAAGATAAACATGAAAGTACCTTGTTTAAAATGTGTATATATTGGCACAGATTTTTTACAGTTGATTTTGACAACCTTTTATATTCATGCTCCCTCCTTTCACGAATTCAAGTATAAAATTCTTAGTAAATAATGATGAAAATAGAAAAGATATTTTGGGATATTTTGTGTATTGTGCTCACATATTCTCTTAAATATTCACTATCATCAGTCTCACCTCTGTATTCTATCACTTTACGCATTCATACATAAGATAATGATGAAAATATACATAAACATACCTTATTTATAACGTATATATATTCTCTTATCTATTTCTTATAATTTTCACAACCTCCCCTCCTTTACATTCCTGCTCCCTCCTTTTTACGAATTCATAAAGAAATTACCGAGTAGATAATGATAAAAGTGAAAATAAAAGATAAACACGGAATCTCCTTGTTTATGATATCATCAGAGATATTCATTGCTACCTCCCCCCCCCCCCCCCCGTCTTTTATATACCTGCCCCCTCCCTTTACGAATTCATACACAATGAGAACGAAAATACCTTGTTCATTATGTTTATATTTTCTCAACGAAATCTATTGCTATTGATATTTTTTTGACAACCCTCCCTGACCCCCCCCTCCTCCCCTATCCCCCTACCCCCGCTTAGCGTCCACGGGGGGGGGGGGTCAGACAGCCAGCCAGCCACTGCCGCCGCTTCCTTTAATCCGGAATTTACGAAACTGGAATGGGAATGGGATGGGAATGGGGGCCGGCGGGCTAATCCTTCGCTCATCATTATTCTCAACTCGGGTTCTCGGCGCGAAACACGGGCTTGGCGGGAATTTCGCGCGCTCGCTGTCTAGATGGCGGCCTGTCTGTCTGTCTGTCTGTCTGTCTCTCGTTTTTTCGTTCTTTCTCTTAGTGTTTCTTCTTTTCTTTTCTTTTTCTTTACTGTACTCTCGTTTATTCGTCTTTCTTCCCATTGCCTCGTTTTTTCTCAGTCTCTGACTAACTCTCTCTCTCTCTCTCTCTCTCTGTCTCTCTCTCTCTCTCTCTCTCTCTCTCTCTCTCTCTCTCTCTCTCTCTCTCTCTCTCTCTCTCTCTCTCTCCTCTCCCTCCCTCCCTCTCCTCTCCCTCCCTCCCTCCCTCCCTCCCTCCCTCCCTCCTCCCTCCCTCCCTCCCTCCCTCCCTCCCTACACCTCTTGCCCTCCTCCTCCTTCCACTGCCTCCTTCCCCTTTCTCCTTCCCTCCTTCTTCCCTCCTCCTTCCCTCCTTCTTCCCTCCTCCCTCGCTCCCTCCCTCCCTTCCTTCCATCTCCCTCCCTCCCTCCCTTCCTTCCATCTCCATCCTTCCACCGTTCTCCCTCTCTACTTCCTTCCTTCCTTCCTTCCCTCTCTCTCTCTCCGTGGACACAGGAAAGCCCATACAAACCCTCCCATACACCCCCCCCTTACCATTACCCCCCCCTCCCCTCCATCAGAACGACCGTCGAGCAATGGCTATCGCAGACGAGGCTATCTTGCTAACGCTTTCCTATTTTCCTAATTCTCTTTTCCCTTTTTATATCTCTTTCTTTTTGTGTGTTTGTATTTCTCTCTTTTATTCGCATTATTGAATTTTGGAGAGAGAGGAGAGGCAGGAAGAGGGGAGAGGAGAGAGAGGGAGGGAGGGAGAGAGAGAGAGAGAGAGACAGAGAGAGGGAGGGAGGGAGGGAGGGAGAGAGAGAGAGAGAGAGACAGAGAGAGGGAGGGAGGGAGAGAGAGGGAGAGAGAGGGAGAGAGGGAGAGATAGAGAGGGAGTGAGATAGAGAGGGAGAGAGAGAGAAAGAGGGAAAGAAAGAGAGAGAGAGTCAGAGACCGGGAAAGAAAGAGGCAATGGAGAAAAAGAGAAAGAGACGAGAGACAGAGAACGGAAAAGAAAAGAAAAGACAAAAAGAAACACTTAGAGAGAGAAAGAAAAAATATCTCTCTCTCTCTCCTATTGGCCTTTGTCTTAATCCCCATTTATCACCCCCCCTTTCTCCCCAGCCTTGCCGTCTCCCTGCCGCTTCGACATTACCCCCGGATGGAGGCCGACCTGCCGCGGATGCTGGAGGTGGTGGAGGGCCTCTCCTTCACCATCCCCTGCCTGGCGCGCGCCCACCCGCCCCCGCACTACAGGTGAGTGGCCGCATCGGGGCGTCTTGGCGTCTTTGGCGTTTTTTTTTTTTAGCTTTTTTAGGGTATTCTGGTGTTGCATGGTGTTTTCTGTCTTTTATTTTTTAGGGTATTCTGGTGTTGCATTAATTGAAGGAAAATTTCTGTCTTTTATATATTTTTTTGCGGGTATTCTGGTGTTTTACGCGTCTGGCGTGTTTTTTCTGTGTCTTTTATTTTATTTTTTAGGGTATTCTGGTGTTGCATGGTGTTTTCTGGGTTTTTATGGCTTTTTCTGGTGTTTTCTGTATTATGTATTGGTATTTGCTGGTATTTT
>NW_027213870.1:32500-37500 GCF_042767895.1 Penaeus vannamei | reverse complement strand
TCTACGGCGCGCGCGCACGCACGCACGCACGCCCTCGACCGCCCTCTCCTGGGGACAAGTCTGCGGGGTCTTTCTTTTGCCTTTTTTATTGCTTTTAATGTTATTGCCTTTCGTTGCTCTTTCTTTGTTTTTGTCTTGTTTGTCTCTTTGCCTATCCATCATCATCTTATTACTTTTTATCTATTCTTATTGTTTTCTTTTTCTGTCTGTTTATCATCATTTATCTTTGTCTGTTTATTTTCTGTTCCCTCGTAATTTCTTCTTTTCTTTGAGCTTCCTATTTTTAATTTCCTTCTTGCCCTTTTCTTCGGCTTTCTTTTCTTTCTTCTTCTTATTCCCTTTCTTCGTTTTCCTTCCCTATTCTCTTTTCCTTCCTTCTCTTCCCCTTCTGCTTCTTCCTTTTCTTTCTCCTTTCCTTCCCATTCTACCGTTTTTTTTCGTCATGCCTCCTATTCGCCTTTCCTTTTCCATTTTCTTATAAAAAAAAATTCTTCCTTCTACCCTCTATCGCTCTCCTTCTCTCTCCCTCTCTCTCTCATCTCTCTCTCTTTCTCGCCATCTCTCTCTTATTCGCCTTTCATCTCTTTCTCTTTTCTGGCCCTTTTTTTTTATTTTCTCTCTCTCTCTCTCTTTCTCTACTCTTTCTCTCTCTCTCTCTCTCTCTCTCTCTCTCTCTCTCTCTCTCTCTCTATATATATATATATGTATATATATATATATATATGAAGCATTTCATAACTCTCTCTCTCTCTCTCTCTCTCTGCTCCCTCCTTTCCTTGCCTTGTCTTCCTACTCCCAGCCTTCTTCTCACACTCCCTCTCCTCTCCCTCTCCCTTCCCTCTTTTTCCCTTGGTGTTTCCTCCTCTCTTTTTTCATATATTTTTTTACTCTCCACTCTCTTTTATTTTGTATTCCTCTTTCCTCTACCCCCCCCCTTCTCTCTTTTACCATGCCTCCATCTCTTTTTTAACTCCATCTCTTTCCTTCATTCTTTCTCTCTCAGTATTATTTTCTCCATTTCATCCCTCTTCCTTCTATCCTCCTCTTCTCTCCTCTCTCCTCTCCTGACTCTCTCTTCAGTTTCTTTACCTTACTCTTCTCTACTTACCTTCTCTCTCCCCCTCTCCTCCCTCCTTTCCTATTCACTCCTTTCGCTTCTTCTAAACAGTCCATCCCTTCAAGAAAACTTTCTTCCTCGTTCCCTCCCTTTGTCTTCTTCTTCTTCTTTCTTTCCCTCTCCTTGTCTCTCCTCTTCTCTTCCTCTTTCCCCTTCCCTCCCTCCTTTACTCCTCTCATTATCCCCACCATCTCTCCCTCCCTTTCTTCTCCTCCCCTTCCTTTCCCTCTCTCTTCTCTCTCGCGCCTTCTTATCCATCATCCCTCTATCCTCCCTTCTCCTGCCTCTTACCTCCTTTCTCCCTCTCCTTTCTCCTCCTCACTCTTCCTCCCTCTCCTATCATCCACTGCCCTCTCCCTCCTCTCTCCTTTCTCCTCCACACCTTCTCCCTCCCTTTCTCCCTTTTTCTCCTTCTCCTCTCACCTCTCCTCTCCTCTCTCATATCTCTTGCTTTCTCTCTCCCTCCAGTAACTCCTTTCTCCTCCCCTTCTCCCTCTCCCTCTCCCTCCTCTCTCTCCTCCCTTCTCCCCCCACCGCTCCCTCCCTCCCTCTCTAGTAGGCAGTAATGCTGATATATTAGCTCCCTATATATACTTATGTTTTGACATTAATGGAAACAGTAAATACATTTATGCCATGAAGGCCAAAAATATATTAAATGTAGTAATGCAGCAGTATTAGACAGCGTAAATATGTTTATAGAGCATTAAGACGTGCGTATAGATCATTATACAAAGTAAATAGATAATAAACAATCGACAGTACACGGAAAAAGAGCGCATCTCGACAACGCATCTCTGTCTGCCTGCTGGTAGGTCATTCGCTCTCCAGTGCGGATGAAAGATCGACTTTGTTCTTAAGTCGAATATAGACACAAGGGCTTCTGCTCATGCCCCAGGTTGAACTCTCGAATTTTACCTGAGACCTCCCTCCCTCCTTCTCCCTCGTCCACCTCCCTTCTCTCTCTTCTCCTTCTCCTTCCATACCCCACTCTCCCTGCTCCTCCTCCTTCCTTCTCCCTCTTTCTACACCTCCCTCTATGCCTCCCTTGCTCCTCCCTTCTTCCCGCTCACCTCTCTCCTACCACTCCCCCTCTCTCCCTGCCCCTCCCTCCCTCCCACCCCCCTATTCCTTCCTCCCCTACACCTCTAGCTTCTCACTTCTCTCCTCCCACTCTCTCTCTCTCTCTCTCTCTCTCTCTCTCTCTCTCTCTCTCTCTCTCTCTCTCTCTCTCTCTCTCTCTCTCTCTCTCTCTCTCTCTCTCTCTCTCTCTCTCTCATTCCTTCCTCTCCTGCCTCCTTCCCTCCCCTGCCCCTCCCTCCCTCTCCCTCCTTCCCTCTCCCTCCTTCTCCCTCCTCTTCTCCTGCTGTTCCCTCTTCTCACCTCTTCTCATTCTTTTCCCCATCTTCTCGTCGGCATTATTTTCTTCGAGTGATTTCTCTTTCATCCCTCTCGGCTGTTATTTATTTGTCCTTTGATGGCGATTCTTCTTTCGTATTATTCTCGCCCTTCCTGTCCTCCCTCTTCGTATGAATGGGAGCGGGAAACGTTTATAAAATTATCAAATCCTCGTCCCAAGGTTCCTCAAAAGGAGTTCAATTGCTCATAAAATGACTTTTTATTCGCCTATAAAACGGCTCCCGAATGGCATCCAGTCACATCCAAGTCGTTTCCCGCATCCCTTATAAAACCTTCTATCACTCACCGACGCCTCGCACAGCAGAACAAAATCGCATCGCGCACGTAGGTTCGAACTCCATCACACCGACTCCGAACCCGATAAACGAACGCATTCCGAATCCCTGCAGCGCGAGGAGAGGCTTCCAACCCCCTTCCTTTTTTTACCAAGACGTTTATAGCCCTACACACAACACTCGATGCCCCAATGAACCTCCTCCAGCGAACACGGACGCAAAATTGATCTTGTATTTACGTCAGAGAGGGCCTTTTTGCCTTCCGTTGAGCCGCTGCGCAAATATGGCCGTCGTAAATAAGCTCTTGTCTCGCTCGGGCGTTCGTGGGGCCTCGAGGCGGAGGCGTAGAGGGAAGAGGGGAAGGAGGAAGAGGAAGAGAAGGGAATATTCATTTTTCTTTTGGTTTGTTTTTGTGGAGGAGAGAGGAGAGGGAATGGTCTTTATTCTCGTTTATTAGCCTTTGTTAGTGTTGTGAGTGATAGCGTTAGCAGTATTATCATTATGTCTATTATTGTTCTTCTAGTAATAACAGTAGTAGCGCTGTTATCATTATTAACATTATCTTTACCCTTTTCGACACAATTCTTTACCATAGGGCTATATGACCTTTGATGTCTAGCACATTTTTTGTTTCAAACATTAAACATTATTGTTATTATCATTAGCATTATTATCATTATTGATGTTGCTATTTTTTATGGATATTGATTATTTCTGATGATTATTTATTATAACTATAGCATTTTATGATAACTACTTCTATTATAAATAATTTTCATCATGATTATTATAAACACTGTAATTGTCATCATTATCCTTGTCATAACGAACAGTAACAACAGTAATAATAATGCTAACAATCACAAAACAGTTATAACGATCACAACCACAACAGTTATAACAACAGGGACAACAACAATAGATGAACAATAACAAAATCGTAACCATAAGCATAACCGTTACAACCGCCATTATCATTTAAATTTCAAATGCTACCAGCCTAAACTTTAGTCCGCATATTCATTTGCATAAAGCATGAATAAAAAAGCTAGCTAAAGATCATGAGCGCTATTTCGGAGGAGAAAAAAGTCAATTATGAATTAAAAACAATGATCCCCCAATTCAGCGAAAATATCACATGAAAAAGATTAGAGGGAAAAAGACACGTGATAGAAAAATAATAAAGCGTTTTTTTTTTAAGTTTACGAGGCACCTGAATGCCCCCGGTGGATTTTGAAAAAAGCCATTTATACAAAAACGATCATGATTGCTGCTTTATGATATTCTTTTTTTCTTCAGTTCGACGGTTATTTAGCTTCCCCTTGATTCATTTTTTCTGTTCGGATATTTACGGAGCACTTCCTCTCTCTCTACTTCTCTTTCTCTCTCTATCTCTCTCTCTCTCTCTCTCTCTCTCTCTCTCTCTCTCTCAATTTGCAACCTCTGGCTCTAATAACTACGTAGCGGCATGGACAGTATTAAAATATCTATCTATCTATCTATCTATCTCTCTCTCTCTCTCTCTCTCTCTCTCTCTCTCTCTCTCTCTCTCTCTCTCTTTCTCCCTGCCTCTCCCATTCCGTCCCCCACTCCCTTTCCCTCCCCCACTCCCTTTCCCTCTCCCACCCCCACCATCCTTCCTTCCTATTCTTCCTTTCTCTTCCTTTCTCTTCCTTTCTCTTTCTCCTGAACGCTATTTGCTATCTCCGCCATCGTTAGACATCTTGGAAGGTCACTCTAGATTTTTCCCGCCGACCCAGACAAGGGGGAGAGGGGGAGGAGGGGGGAGAGGGGAAGGGGAGGGGAGGGGATTGCAGGGGGCGAGGGAGTGGGAGGAGGGGGGAGAGGGGAAGGGGAGGGGAGGGGATTGCAGGGGGCGAGGAGAGGGAGGAGGGGGAGAGAGAGGAAGGAAGGGAGGAGGTGCAGGGGGCGAGGGGGTGGGAGGAGGGGGAGAGGGAAGGGAGGAGGAGGGAGTTACGAGGAGGGAAGGGCGAGAAGGGAGGGAGAGAGAAAGGAAGGGAGGAGGAAGGAAGAAGACGAGGAAGGGGGAGGGGAGGGGATTGTAGGGGCGGAGGAGCGGGAGGAGGGGGGAGAGGGGTGAGTGAGGGGGAGGAGGAAGGAGAGGGAAGGGAGGGAGGAGGAGAGAGAGGGAGAGGGGTTCCACAAAATAGGAGAATGGTGTTTGGGGG
>NW_027213870.1:17500-22500 GCF_042767895.1 Penaeus vannamei | reverse complement strand
CAGGCCTTGATAGTATTCTCCAAAGGGATTAAGGTCCTGGTCTTGTTATTAGTTTTTTGCTTTTTTTGTTATTGTTGTCTTTGTCATTTTCTTGCTTGTTCTATTACTTGCTATTTGTTCTTATTTATTTTTTTTTTTTTTCTTTGTAATTTTCCTTTTTCGTTGTTTTCTTTGTTGCAGGTGTTATCTTTATTACTTTATTTGTTATTATTTTTCATTTTCTTTGTTGTCTTTGTTCGTCTTATTATTTCTTGGCTGTTGTTTCATCCTTCCCTTCTTTCCCCTCTTTCTTATTCTCCTCTTCACCTCCTTCTTTCATTTTCCGCCTCTCCCCCCCCCCCCCCGTCCTACCGATAAGAAGTGAGAGAGAGAGAGAGCGAGGGAGGGAGAGAGAGAGAGAGAGAAAGAGAGAGAGAGAGAGAAAGAAAAAATTCATCTGAATAAGGAAGAGAAAGATAGGAAAATAAATAGAAGAAAGAAAGAAGAAGATAGAAAGAAGAAGAAGAAACAGAACAGAGAGACATGAAGACAGAGAGAGAGACAGACAGACAGAGACTCTGCTCATACCTGGAACATATAGGAGACAGACAGAGAGAGACAGAGAGACAGACAGACAGACAGACAGACAGACAGACAGACAGAGAGAATTAGAGAGAGAGAGAGAAGGGAGACCCTCTTCACCTCCAACCGAAGCCACAATATCCAGACACGAAATTATCATTAAAAAAAAAGAAATTAAAACCGAACTCGATATGGAGGCGGAACGTCGCTCCGAAGGAAATAAAAGGAGACGTTTATCGCGCGAAAGACCATAAAAGATAGACGTTTATGAAGGAGAGACAGATAAGGTTTAAAAAAAAAAAAAAAAAAAAAAAAAAAGATAAACAGGAATATAGACGGAAACGAAAAAAAGAAAGAGAGGGAGAGAAAATAACGAATTCCGAGGTCTATAAAACGCTCCGCTGAATACAAAGTGTAGAGGAAATGGAATAAATAAAGACATAGAGAATATCCAAGCTGCCAATTCTGTTTGGAATAGCGAGGCGCGAGAAGCGAAGGAGGGAGGGAGCGAGGGCCAGAAAAATGCATTTTAGGAATAGGAGGAGAAGAGAAAGCAAAAGGCATATCACTGAGGATTAGATTAATGTGAGAGAGAGAGAGAGAGAGAGAGAGAAAGAGCAAAGAAAGAGAGATCACTGAGAGAGAGATTAATGAGAGAGAGAGAGAGAGGGAGAGAGAGAGAGAGAGAGAGAGAGAGAGAGAGAGAGAGAGGGAGAGAGAGAGAGAGAGAGAGAGAGAGAGAGAGAGAGAGAGAGAGAGACGGGAGGGAGGGGAGAGAGACATAGACATATAGACAGAAAGAGAAAGAGAGAAAGAGAGGGCAAACAGAAATAGAGACCGATGGAATGGATAAAGAGACAGACAGACATTGATCTGCGAGAGAGAGGACACGGCAAAGGGAATTAAGACAGAGAAAGAGAAGCAGGCAGCACTCGGATAACAGAGAGAGAGAGAGACACACACAGCCAAGCAAATAGAAACAGAGAGACGTAGGAAATGGAGAGAGAGAGAAAGACAAAGGGAGAGAGAAAAAGAAGAAAGAGAGAGAGACAGGCAGACAGAGAAACAGAGACAGACAGAGAAAAACCCAGACACAGAAAGAGAGAAAGGGAGAACTTGATAATAAATTGAGAAAGGATAAACTGATATTAAGACCGAGGCAGACAAAAGAGAAACACCTTTTTTTTATTTTTCCCTCAATTAGTTTTAGATTAATTTCTGTTCGCCCTTCCCGCGTGTCAACCTGTCATTTACGATCGCGAATGGCAGCTTCCAATGCCATTTTGATGACAGAATTTGATAATACCTTTCCGTTTTGTTCTGTTTTTTATCAGAAAAAAAACTAAATTTGATTTTCTCTTCTGAGCTCGGAGATGTGGCACGCCGCGCCTTTTCTGAGTCCGTTGTTTATATTTTTTCGTTTTATTTCGTTTTAGTCGTATTATCTTTCATCATTTTTTAGCTTCGGTTGTTATTCGTCTGTTTCTTCGTATGCTAATCATTTCGTTCTCCATTTTTTGTTATTTATCACATCTTTCTTAGGTTTTTATCATTACCATTCGTTAATTTCTCTTTGAACTGTCATTTTTTGTTTGTTTGTTTTGTATTTGAGAATTCTTTTGAATCCTGAAACAGAAATGGAATAAGAGTAATATTAATAGATAACAATAAAAATGGAATAAGAGTAACGGTAAATAATAGGAATTCGAATTGGAATAATAACAAAAAATATTAGGAGTAATAATGAATAATAATAATAAAATGGAATAAGAGTAATGATGAATACTAATGATAAAATGGAATAAGAGTAATGCATAATGATGATAATAGAAATGTAAGAAGTAGAATGAATAATAATGATAATAGAAATGGAAGAAGTATAATGGATAATAATGATAATAGAAATGGAAGTAGTATAATGAATAATAATGATAATAGAAATGGAAGAAGTAGAATGAATAATAACGATAATAGAAATGAAAGAAGTAGAATGAATAGTAATGATAATAGAAATGGAAGAAGTAGAATGAATAATAATGATAATAGAAATGGAATAAGTAGTAATGCAATAATGATGATAATAGAAATGTAAAGAAGTTAAATGAATGATAGTGATGAAGACAATAGAAATGGAAGAAGTAGAATGAATAATAATGATAATAGAAATGGAAGAAGTAGAATGAATAATAATGATAATAGAAATGAAAGAAGTAGAATGAATAGTAATGATAATAGAAATGGAAGAAGTAGAATGAATAATAATGATAATAGAAATGGAAGAAGTAGAAGGATAATAACGATAATAGAAATGAAAGAAGTATAATTAATAATAATGATAATAGAAATGGAAGAAGTAGAATGAATAATAACGATAATAGAAATAAAAGAAGTAGAATGAATAGTAATGATAATAGAAATGGAAGAAGTAGAATGAATAATAATGATAATAGAAATGGAAGAAGTAGAATGAATAATAATGATAATAGAAATGGAAGAAGTAGAATGAATAATAATGATAATAGAAATGGAAGAAGTAGAATGAATAGTAATGATAATAGAAATGGAAGAAGTAGAATGAATAATAATGATAATAGAAATGGAAGAAGTAGAATGAATAAAAAAGGTAATAGAAATAGAAGAAGTATAATGTATAATAATGATATGCAAAATGGAAGAAGTAGAATGAAGTAATAACAATAATATAAATGATAAGAAGTAGAAATGAATAGTAAGTGATAAGATAATTTTAAGATCTAGAATGAATAATAATGATAATAGAAATGGGAGAAGTATAATGGATAATAATGATAATAGAAATGGAAGTAGTATAATGAATAATAATGATAATAGAAATGGAAGAGGTAGAATGAATAATAACGATAATAGAAATGAAAGAAGTAGAATGAATAGTAATGATAATAGAAATGGAAGAAGTAGAATGAATAATAATGATAATAGAAATGGAAGAAGTAGAATGAATAATAACGATAATAGAAATGAAAGAAGTAGAATGAATAGTAATGATAATAGAAATGGAAGAAGTAGAATGAATAATAATGATAATAGAAATGGAAGAAGTAGAATGAATAGTAATGATAATAGAAATGGAAGAAGTAGAATGAATAATAATGATAATAGAAATGGAAGAAGTAGAATGAATAATAATGATAATAGAAATGGAAGAAGTAGAATGAATAATAATGATAATAGAAATGGAAGAAGTAGAATGAATAATAACGATAATAGAAATGAAAGAAGTAGAATGAATAGTAATGATAATAGAAATGGAAGAAGTAGAATGAATAATAATGATAATAGAAATGGAAGAAGTAGAATGAATAATAATGATAAAATGGAATAAGAGTAATGAATAATAATAATTAAAAAACGCAACAAGTGGGCAGGCAAGCAAATGATGAAATATGAATTGATGTTAAGCGACGTGCACGAAATCCTTCGAATACTTAATACACAGGATGAAATTCAGTGAAATCTTAATGAACTTTTTTCTTTTTTTCATAATGTATGAAGATGGTGTTTTGTGTTTTTTTTATAAGATGGTGTTTTGTGTTTTTTTTATAAGATGGTGTTTTGTGTTTTTTTATAAGATGGTGTTTTATGTTTTTTATAAGATGGTTTTTTTTATTTTTTTTATAAGATGGTTTTTTATATGGTGTTTTTTTTATAGAAGATGGTGTTTTGTGTTTTTTTTATAAGGTGGTGTTTTGTGTTTTTTTTTATAAGATGGTGTTTTGTGTTTTTTTTATAAGATGGTGTTTTATATCGTGTTTTTTTATAAGATGGTGTTTTGTGTTTTTTTTATAAGATGGTGTTTTGTGTTTTTTTATAAGATGGTGTTTTATATCGTGTTTTTTTTACATAAGATGGTGTTTATGTTTTTTTATATAAGATGGTGTTTATGTCTTTTTTTTATATAAGATGATGTTTTATATGGTGTTTTTTTTACATAAGATGGTGTTTTATGTTCTTTTATATAAGAGGTTTTATGTTTTTTTATATAAGATGGTATTTTTTTACGTAAGATGGTGTTTTTGAAGATGGTGTTTTATGTTTTATGGTGTTTTATCCATTTATTTTCCCTCAAGCTATTTAAAATCACCTAAACTCATCGTTAATAGAAATAGATGCCATTCTGCATTGCACAGAGTAGTAGTAAATAGTTAAATAGTATATAGTAGAAATGGAAGGAAATAGTTAAATAGTATGTAGTGGAAATGGAAGAATATAGTTAAATAATATATGGTAGAAATAGTAGAAAATAGTTTAATATTATATAGTAGAAGTGGTAGGAAATAGTTAAATAGTATATAGTAGAAGTGGAAGAAAATAGTTAAATAGTATATAGTAGAAATGGTAGAAAATAGTTAAATAGTATATAGTAGAAATGGTAGAAAATAGTTAAATAGTATATAGTAGAA